>NW_016157146.1:293601-296511 GCF_001687245.7 Rhagoletis zephyria | reverse complement strand
CCAAATTTTTTTAATATTCTTATTTTTCGTCTAAAACTCATTGTAAATATCAATTTTGAGTGAATTATCTTCAGTAGTTACTAAAATATCGCAGTTTTCGTTTTTCTGAAAATTACCGTTATATGGGAGGTAGGCGTGGTTATTGTCCGATTTCGCCCATTTTCAATACCATCCGTCCTACGCCCAAAAGAAGTTCACGTACCAAGTTTCGTTAAGATATCTCAATTTTTACTCGAGTTATCGTGTGCACAGACGGACGGACGGACGGACGGACAGACAGTCACCGCTTAATCGATTTCTCTTTTCATTCTGATCATTTATGTATACATTTGTCTATATCTATCTCGATTCGTTTTGCCTGTTACAAATAACCGTTATGTGAACAAAGTTATAATACCCTTGTGCACAAGTGCGCTCGGGTATAAAAATTTTATTGACATTTTAAGTCCAAAAGTAGTTAGTTACAAGTTCGTTGGCACGTGATGCAGAGGTATACAGGTCTGACTTTTTTGCGGCCATCGCCACACAAAAGTAGTTAGCTTTTTTCGAACAAAATATACAGTTAATAGTTAGCACCCTGCAGGATATTTAAAGGAACCACAAATTTTTCCCAATAGGGCGGCTACCACAAGCCCTACAGCCCCACAAATCGGGTTCTTTGATCATTTTTACCTGCTGGAACCAATGGTGAAAGAAAATAACTTTATAGTACTAATTACAATTTTATAATTAAATACGAATGTGACCCACTCATAAAACTGTAAAAGTATATTTTATCTATCGTTTATCGATATATTTGCTGTTTTCATGTTTTAATTCATGTTTTCGTTTCAAGTAATGTAAATGTTTTAAAGTAAAACACCTTTTAAATGTTTGTAAATCTCTTAGCGATTTTTATGTGTTATGTTTTAAAAATATTTGGGAATTGTTATAGTCTGAACACACTGAAAAAGACGACCACAGTTGTAAATTGTTCACACATAGCTTGGTTTTTAATGTGTTCAGACTATTATGTTCATTAAAGTTGGTAATGGTTTTCTGAGTTTGGCAATTTTTTTGTAGAGTTTTGGTAAAAAATTGAAAACACAACACAACAACACCATAGACCACACCACAACCGTGACAGACCACATAACAGACACAACCGCATCACCACCCAAACTCCGCCGCCAACAACTCCTAGTTCCTCCTACAATCTGCACGATATGTCAGACCAGGATATTCCGTAATGTGACATCAGTCAAGTGCAACACCTGCCTTGGCTGGTGCCACTTTAGGGTATGTTCAGGTCTGCGCACCACGCGAGATTGGATGAGGAATTTCGAGGGCCCGTGTTGCGCTGCCCGGTCGCAAACCCCAATTGCGACGCCACCCACTATCACCACAGGGCGGCAACCTCCACAGCAGCGCACACAGCCAATGGCGGCAAAGCTACACACATTCCTCACACCCCGCATAACTACACGTCTCCCGAACCACATGAAGCTCCTTCAATTCAAATGCAACGGACTTCAGAGTAAGATCGAGGAGATAACCGTCTTCATGGGAAGGCATGGTATATTGATAGCTGCGGTCAAAGAGACGAGGTTGCACAGCAATTCAACATAGTTGAATTGTGCCGGGTACAACGTACACCGTCGAGATCGCAAGCGAGATAATGATGGTGGCTTAGCCTTCATCACGCACCACACCGTGCAGTATCGTTTTATTGAAGCAGGCATCGACCGCAGGGATACCACCCTAGAATGTCAGGGCATTGCTATCCGGTGAGGCGATGTTGAGCACGAAGTATTTAATATATATATACCCCCTGTCACTTGCTGCCCGGCAGGATATCACCCTGACATAGATGCGCTCCTCAGAGGTGAAACCCGTATGGTAGTAGTAGATGACTTCAATGCGCACCACGATCTTGGGCACTCAAGCCTGTCAAACGATCGTAGGGGAACAGACTTGGCTGAGCAGATAGACGATTCGACATTCTGCACAATGAACGACGACGCACCCACCAGGATTGTGGGGAGCTGCTGCAGCTCGCCAGATGTAACAATTGTCAGCGCTGGTCTGATAAACAGCGTATCATGGCGACCTATGCTGACTTTGGCATCAGACCATCTGCCCATAGTTATGTCGATCGATAAACCAACCGACTTTGCTTCCGCGGAACACCGGACCTATATCAACTTTTCTAAAGCTGATTGGAAAGGCTTCGCGAAATTTACTGAGAGCACCTTCGCTGCGCTCCCCACACCAACCGACGTCCACCTTGGTGAACGTAAGTTCCGCAGGGTTGTCACAGCCTTCGTCAAGTCGATCCCGGAAATCCCCGTATCAGGGATCTCAACGCGGAGATTCGGTTACTAGTGAACGTACATAAGCGGAAGAAGTGGGAAGAGCATCTGAAGACCTGTAACTTCACCTCGGGTGTGAGTAAGCTTTGGTCCACCGTGAGGTCATTGTCCAATCCGACGAAGCACAACGACAGGGTCGAAATTCCTTTCGGCGACCATGCTTCGTCGGACCCGGAGCGATGCGCGAGCTATTTTAGCCGGCAGTTCATACTACATCCTCCGGTGGACAAAGCCAACAGTCGAGTGACCAGAATGCTGCACAAACTGCCAACAACTTGTGCCCCCCTTGCTTTCACTTGCGGTGAAGTTCAGGTGGCCATCGGGAAGGCGAAAGCCTCCAAAGCCATGGGTCCCGACGGAATATGCATGCTGATGCTGAAAAATTTGGGTCCTGCGGGAGTAGCGTACCTTACGGAGGTCCTTAATATGTCTATGGCCACTCTCATAATCCCAGACATCTGGAAGGTGGGGAGAGTGGTCCCACTGCTCAAACCGGGGAAACCTGCAAACAAAGGAGATTCGTATCGTCCGATTACACTCCTTTCCCCGGTAGCGAAGA
>NW_016157146.1:269630-293591 GCF_001687245.7 Rhagoletis zephyria | reverse complement strand
GCGGTGAAGTTCAGGTGGCCATCGGGAAGGCGAAAGCCATGGGTCCCGACGGAATATGCATGCTGATGCTGAAAAATTTGGGTCCTGCGGGAGTAGCGTACCTTACGGAGGTCCTTAATATGTCTATGGCCACTCTCATAATCCCAGACATCTGGAAGGTGGGGAGAGTGGTCCCACTGCTCCAACCGGGTGAACCAGCCAACAAAGGACATTCTTATCGACCGATAACACTCCTTTCGCCGGTAGCCAAGACACTAGAGGCCTTGCTGCTCACGTATTTCACAAACCACTTGACCCCGCGAAGCATCGGCGTGGTTTCCGTAAAGTGCACAGTACAACAACAGCACTTAACGCCATAAACACTCAGATAACACGTAGGACCTGCCAAAGGCGTTTGACACCGTCAGCCACTCCACGCTACTAGAAGATATAGAGGCTTCCTCTCTCCCACAGAGGCTCAAACGGAGTGGTAATGTTTAGAGACAAATCGAGCAAACCTAGAAAAATAAAACGGGGGGTTCCACAGGGTGGTGTCCTTTGTCCGCTTCTGTTTAACTTTTACATTTCAAAGCTCCCTCAACTACTCTTCCTCTCCTACGCCGACAATTGCTCGATCATGGCGACAGGGAATGGAATTGATGACTTCTGTTCGAAAGTAAACGGGTATCTCTCCGAGCTTTCTCGCTTCTTCACTGCAAGGAGCCTAACTCTCCCCCTACGAAATCCTCTGCGACCTTGTTCACCACCTGCACGAAGGAGGTCAGACTAACGCTGGGAATTCACGTCGATGATACACCAATTCCGACGGTGAATAGCCCCAAAATACTCGGAGTAACCGTCGACAGTCTGCTCTCCTTCTCTGCGCACGCAACAGCTATTGTCAACAAAGTACAGAGCCGCAACAAGGTCCTCAAGTCGCTAGCCGGCAGTACTAGGGGCAAAGATAAAGAAACGTTGCTGGCAACATATGAGGCCGGCCGGTTTTAAATTACGCAGCACCAGTGTGGTCGCCGGGGACTAGTAGGACGCAGTGGATGAAGCTGCAGATAACTCAGAACACCGCACTACGGACAGCGACTGGATGCCTTCTGATGTCGCCTGAACACCCCTACACGACGAGGCGACATTGCTCCCCTTGAGGGAGCATAACACCATGCTCTGCAAGCAGTTTCGTGTCGGGAGCCATAGACGTGTTCACCCGAATGGGCAGCTGCTTGCAGAAGAGCCATCGCCCAGGCACGTCAGGAGGCATCTCTACGAACTGACGGACGAAGTCCAGAGGTTCATTAAACAACCTCTGGACCCGTCAGCATATCGACAGGCCCTGAACGGCATTCACAGGGAGTCAGTCTCGAGTTATGTAGACTCCTGCCCTGTGAAACCACCGGACATAGATGAGACGGAGCTTCATCTGACTCGGGAGACAAGAACCACAATAGCTCAACTTCGCTCTGGTCTTCTGCAGCAGGTTAAACTCATACCTGAGCAGACAAAACGCGGATGGGCCGAATGAGTGTCCGGCATGCGGAGAGACACCTCATGACTCGAAGCATCTCTTCGTATGCCCGGGAAACCCAGCAACCCCTTACGCCTTTGTCCCTGTGTATCGACCCCATAGAGGCTGCACGCTTCTTAGGGCTGCCGTTAGTAGAACTTGACGACAACGACACACAGCAGTGACAACCCTCCGGTACCTACGTGAACGTCGGTTGGTATGGGTAGTGCAGTGAAGGCGCTTTCAGTAACTTTCAGCTTTGGAAAAGTTGACATAGGTCCGGGGATCCGCGGAAGCAAAGTCGGCAGGTTTATCAATCGAGATGACTATGGGAAGATGGTCTGATGCCAAAGTCAGCATAGGTCGCCATGATACGCTGTTTATCAGACCAGCGCTGACAATTGTTAGATCTGGCGAGCTGCAGTAGCTGCCCATAATCCTGGTGGGTGCGTGGTCGGTCATTGTGCAGAATGTCGAATTGTCTATCTGCTCAGCCAGATGTATTCCCCTACGATCATTTGACAGGCTTGAGTGCCAAAGATCGTACCATACGGTTTTCACCTCTGAGTAGCGCACCTATTTCAGGGTGATATCCTGCCGGGCAGCTGGTGACAGGGGGTATGTATACGTTGAATATTTCGAGCTAAACATCGCCTGACCGGATAGCAATACCCTGACATTCTAGGATGGTATACCCGCGGTCGATGTCTGCTTCAATAAGACGATACTGCGCGGTGAGGTGCGTGATGAACGCTAAGCCTCCACCATTGTCTCGCTCGCAATCTCGATGGTGATGGTTAGCGGCGTCGCGGGGGACGAATGCGACAGGGCAGCACAGCAGGGGCCCACATAGTCACTCGTCCAATCACGCGTGTTGCGAAATCCTGAACATGCCCTACAGAGGCACCAGCCAAGGCAGGCGTTGCACTTGACTGACGTCACGTTACCGTATATTCTGGACTGACAAACCGAGCAGATTGTCGGAGGGACTAGGAGTTGCCGGCGGCGGTGTGAGGGTGCTATTGTGTTTGTTTGTGTGTCTGGTGTTGTGTTGTGTTGTATTGGGGTGTGGGTGTGTTGGCTCTGTGTTGCACGGGCGGGTGGAGGTTTGCCGTCACAGGCATTGCACATGAACGAGGTGGAGTTTGTATGCAGTCGTCTCTGGCATATGCAGCAGGTGTAAATTTCTGGCCCTGGGTTGGACTCTATGCCAGCCCTGAGCAGAAGGGTACGTAGCAGATGTAGCCCTAGAATCGAGCAACGTTAGATCGCCGAAACAACAGCCCTCGGTCGGGTATAACCCGAGTCATTCCGGTACGTAGAACCGGCTGTCGTGGGAATGGTAAGCATGGTCGTAGCCAGGTAGGTGCAGGGCGCTCGGGTATTAAATTCAGAAAAATATTAAATTAATTATAAGGCTTAAATCAAAAAAAATTGCCATATATTCAGGAAGTGTGGAATTATTTTGTAGAATTTAGTTATTTATTTTTAACATTTATTGTTGCTTTGGAAAATATATCTAAGATATCCCTAGCTTAGAAAAAAAAAGTTGCTAAGTCCGATTTAAAAAATTTTACAGGGGAGGAAAAAATCTTCCTATAGCCATTTTCTTTAACCATTTCGCAAACTATTTGAATCAAACACGTTGCGCGTTTAGAGCAAAGCAAAACTCCATAATAATCAGAAGGATTCGATATTTATTAAGAGATGCCGTATTATTTTGGCCTTATCGGATTTGTGGTGCTTCTTTTGGACTTAGCAAATTTTCCTTTTATTGCTTATGAAGAGCAAAAAATAAAATAAGTACCTTTATAATTTTCGAAAGGATGCGTACTCAATTTCTCTAGCCTCTTATATCAAAATATGAGCTTTTATAAAAAGTGGACTTAGCAACTTTTCATTCTAAGCTGGCGATATCTTTGTTTGTTTGTACCTTATTATTGGTAATGGATCACAAACTTTAGTTTGGTTTTTGTTCTCCAGACGCCACTATCCAATTTCTATATAGAATTGTTCGGTTATTCCGAAAATCGAGTTAATTTTTGTTCTATGGGTAAGTTTTCGAGATATTTGCAATTTACCGTTATTCAGCTTAAAACAAAAAGTGGTTCCAATTACGTATACCTTACGAACCAATTTAACAATGAGTTACGTCAAATCAAAGCTAACAAAATTCTCCATAAACCATATACATCATCACTTTCGGATAGGACAGATAGTTTCTGCCAAATTAATTAATCATTCCAGTTTTTTTATTTTTTAATGAAAAAAAATGAAACTTTAACAGAAGAAAAATTTATAAAACAAGTAATTTTTGAGCAAAAAACAAAACCGACTTCAATTCTCATATAAATATATATATATATCATGATCCAATGATCGGATCTAAACCTTTCCGATGCAAAAAGAATTATCGAAATCAGTTGACGTGGTCCAAAGTTATGCGGTAACATACATAAAAAAATAAAAATAAATTTAAAAAAATATTCAGACGAACTGATAACCTCCTCTTTTTTTGTAAGTCGGTTAAAAATAGGTTATGTGCCAAATTTTTGCATTTGTGCTAGAGACTGTTCTGTTACAAAAAAATCAAGTTACTAATGACAGTGTTGCCATTTTGTGAGTAATTCCTCAAAACGTGAGGATTTTCGGGTGCGCTTGAGTATTTTTATAGGATTTTTATAGGATTTTTATTTTGAGGAATTTTCTCTCGATATATTTGAAGATAGCAAATGCAACCATGCTTTACACAACAAAGTTGTTAAATCGCTTTAAAAAATGTTAAACAAAAAGCTTTCCGAAGTTTTATAAAGAGCGAAATACACCACACAAGCGGCTTGTCAAGCCTACTTTTCCCATTTCGCCATACACCATGCAAACAGGACGCGTTCAAGCAAAGAATTTTAGTTTTCTTCCGGTTCACAATGTAAAGGCGTTTAGTTTTCTTCGATTTTTCTCTCTTGCGTCCTCATTCGGTAAACATTTTAAAATTATTAAAAGAATTAAAAGATTCTTCAGGTTCATATAACTTTCCCAATTAAAAAAATTATATCTGCATTACTAATATAGCCCTTTTCTAATGCTTCAGTAAAACGTATATTTGGTAGTTTAAAAATGTGTAGGACTGACTTGAGGACCAGATTGAGCACTGATATAGTTGCAGCAATACTATATACAAACAAAGGCATAAAAAATAACGGTGATACTTTGTTTGAACCGAACAAATGCACCAATTGAATTGGAGAATGTAATTATTTTTTATACTAAGTACCTGTAAATAGTATGCAGTACATAATACTCATATCGGTAAGAAGAAAATTTTGAGTAATTTGTTCGGATTTTGAAGATTTTTGTATGAAATATGCAGAAAAGCGTGTTACTCAGGTGTACGCGGCGTATGAGTAACTTTCTTTCCTGCTCGTTTTTCATACAAAAAATCTTTGCATATTTTCATTTGACCACTCATTATTTCTTTACTTTTCCATCGATTTTATTTATTTATTTATTTATTTATGTCTAATAACAGAATGTTTTAACAGACATTAAGAGTATAATTAAATATAACAAATCAGTCTTAATATTATTTAATATTACTACTTAAAAGTTGCGTTTATAAGGTTACAAGAAATACAGATATTGGGCAGATATTATTGACCGGACATAAGGTAATTTTCCAAATATAATGCGGTTTTACTAGGATTGGTAAAATCTATGTCTAACAAATTTGAGAAATAGTTGTAGTCCGATAAGGTTCTGTTTATTGGCGCGTTTGCACCATAAGCCGTTCTGCTTAACTCAACCTTGAAGACATCAAAGCGACGCAAATTACGACTCGGAACGGACGAGACGGAGCTTCATCTGCCTCGGGAGACACGCACAACACTTGCACAACTTCGCTCCGGTTACTGCAGCAGGTTGAACTCCTACCTGAGTAGGTTGAATGAGGATGTGCCGAATGAGTGTCCGGCATGCGGAGAGACCCCACATGACTCGAAACATCTCTTCGCATGCCCGGAAAACCCGACAACCCTAACGGCCTTGTCCCTGTGGACAAACCCCACAGAAGCTGCACGCTTCCTAGGGTTGCCGTTAGTGGAACTTGACGACAACGACTGAGATACCAACCGTCCTGGGCGGGGTTGTTGTAGCCGCTCAAAAAACAACAACAACAACAACAACAACAACGACTCGAACATAAAAATGGATTCTCTCAAGTAAGGACGCACAATCAATTTTTCCCGAGACAATACTCAATAAAAACGAGATAGCATGACAAGTTCTCCGATTGTGCAGAGTAGGTAAACTAATTAGCCGACAACGGGAGACATAAGATGGCAATGGTTCAGTAAAATTCAAGGAACGTAAGGCAAAGCGTATAAATACCTTCTGCACCTTTTCCAAACGATTGATATGAACTGCGTGACTCGGTCTCCAAATAAAGGCAGTTATTTTGAAGCACAAAGCAGTATATAGCATCTTAATAGTATAAGGGTCAGTGAACTCGGAAGAATGACGCCTAACGAATGCCAGCATGGCAAAAGAATCAGCAATAGGTTTGTTTATGTGCAGAGTGAAAGTGAGTTTTGAGTCGAAGTGTACTCCAAGATCTTTAGTCTCACTTTTCGAGTCAAGGACAATATCTGCGATGGAGTAAGATGTCGTAAGAGGTACTTTTGATTTATAAAAGGATACTTTGTGGCATATATTATGTTGAGGGTAAGCCGATTCTGAACACACCACTTATAAAACCTGTTAAGCTGCGATTGAAGTTCGGCCGAGTCTCGTGAGCAACTGATTTCCGAATATATTTTCAGATCATCGGCAAACAAGAGAAACCTAACATTTGAAAGACAGGAGCTGATGTCGTTAATGAAAAGAATAAAAAATAATGGGCCTAAGATGCTTCCCTGAGGAACCCCTGAGAGAGCAATAAATGGCTTGGACGAAACACCATCAATAGTCACCTTGCTAGTTCTCAAGCGCAAGTAGGACCTGATCCACTCCAAGAAACCTGAGTGGATTCCTAAACATTCTAACTTTGTTAATAAGATATTGTGGGAGATTTTGTCGAAGGCTTTCGAAAAATCTGTGTAAATCACATCCAGTTGAAAGCCATTACGGAAAGTTGAAAAGCAATCATCGGTAAAAACTGCAAGATTTGTCACCGTGGATCTACCAGATACAAAGCCATGTTGGTTTGGGCAGATCAAGTGCTTGACAATAAAATAAAGTTTAGTTTTGACGATATTTTCGAATATTTTGGCGACTGTGGATAATTTACTAATCGGCCTATAGATCTCAACATCGCATTTATTGCCTGTTTTGAAGGCTGGCATGATTGACGTTCTCTTCCAGTCATCAATAAACAAACCCTCGGAAAGAGATTTATTGAAGATTTGCAATAGAGGCTTCACTAGGGAAACACAATTTTTGAACAAGATGGCTGAAAAGCCATCTGCGTCCATCTGAGATGAGTTTTTTATGTTTTTGATACCCTCGATAATATCGTCTTCCGTTAAAGAAAGCGAACCCAGGTCCACGGTAGAAAACGCGCTATTTGAATAGTTTTTTCGAATAATTGACAGTTCATCCCCCGACAGGTCATTATCCGATACAAAGTTAGATGAAAAGAAATCTGCAAAGAGATTTACAGCCTCGGATACAGAAGCCGCATTATATTTTTTATAAAAAATAGTCTTGGGTATACTTGAGGCAGATTTCCTCGATCTGATGTAAGACCAAAATTGCTTTGGACGAGCCTTAATATCAGATTCGAAGTCGCGAATGTAGTTCTTGTAACGGGTCTTATTTAGTTTACAGAACTCATTTTTATAGAAACGATATTTACTGAAATAGCATTGCTTTTTTGTTAACTTAAATTTTCTGAAAAACTTATTTCTCAAATTTTTTAGGCGCTTTAAATCCTTCGAGAACCAAGGAAGTTTGTAGATTTTTGTTTGAAAACTGGCACGTGCTTTGAGCAACAGTCAGATAAATAGGTTTTGAATAAGTTAAAACAACCTTCGACTTTGATATCCTGAAACAAGACATTAGTAACTTGATTTTTTTTGTAACAGAAGAAGCATAAGCACGAATGCCAAAATTTGGAACAAAACCTGTTATTTTTTTAATATTTCTTCTGTTAAAGTTTGATTTTTGTTTTCATTTTTTCATTAATAAACAAAAAAAAACTGGAACGATTAATTAATTTGTCAGAAACTATCAGTTCTATCGAAATGGTTTATGGAGAATTCTATTAGCTTTCATTTGCCGTATTTTACGTTAAGATTGTTAAATTGGTTCGTAAGATATACGTGATTAAGTGGAACCAATTTTGGTTTTAAGCTGAATAACGGTAAATTAAAAATATCTCGAAAACTTATCCATAGAATAAAAAATTAACTAGATTTTTGAAATCAGAGAGTAATTCTATATAGCAATTGTATAGTGGCATCTATTGAACATTTTTGTAATTTGTAACAATAAATTGCACAAAAAATTACAAAAAAAAAATACTCCTTTTTTGGGTGTTGAGCTGCTTTTTTCTATCGAAAATTTAAATGTACTCCTTTCTTCGTTTCAGAATCTGGCAACCCTATCAGTGACCAAATGACATCCCCTTTACGGGAAATTATGCGCCTAATCATCCTCTGTTGCAATGAACTGTATCCATGACACTGGGAATGATCAGATGTTTTCAGTTGCTTTTTGGCCTGAGCTTTGTATGGATGAAGATGTATATCCAAATACAAAATATACCATTATGACCCATAAGATAGTGTTATGTTCCTAAAACAATTCGCAATCGACAAATTTGTTTCTTCGGCCCAACTTAAGTTTGAAATCCTAACCAAGCGTTTCGGTTGTTGCGACATTTAGCGTTCACGCAGATAACAATTATAGCTGAATGGAGCGCTGGTTGCATGAAAAGCTTGCTGTCTTCGTACATGTACAGTCATATCTATGTACAGTTCTAGACATAAAATAAGTATGGTAATCTTTTGTTGTATTTGGCGACTTTCTGGTGATTTTAGTAAAAAGAAAAAATTGTGTGGCAGCACTGATTGTGATTTTTGAATAGAAAATCGTTTGTATTTATTGAGCGATATGTACGTATGTGGAAGGTTCAATCACCTTTTGTTTCTTTGCTAGAGCTTCTTAGACATTGCAAAAACGCCATTTTTTTATACTTTGAACACGTTTTTATCAAAATCTGGAGCTGATGGAAAGTTTATACTTTCGGATTCGGAATCATCTTCATAGTCTGGTGTAGACTTGTATCAGATTCTATAAAATTGTAGTGTTATGAGCACAATGACGTATAATGGGCAGATAACTTATCAGATTTATATGTTACTAAAAACTAATTGAATTATAGGCAAATATATAGTCAAAATCTTAAGAGATAAAGATTTGAAAAGATATTTTACAAATGTTAGTTTAGCTTTATTTCAATAGAATAATTATTAAAATTTAGCAGTATAATGCTCAATTCGTAATTGTTCATGAAAATACTGTCTTAAATATGTGTTATTATTTATTGCTACAATGAACTGAGAATAGTTATCCAGTCAATAAAAAAATTTTTAAACAAAAAGAAAAGCATTGGCCACGTTACACTTATTACTTAGGTAATTGTGCAACGAAGTCAGCTATGATTTCTTTTTTTTCCATATGGAATCAGTATGATATCGACAATACTAAGAAAACATGTTATATATCCTTTTGGAAAGGGTACTTAATTATCCAAAAAACAACTTTTTTAGTTGTTCACTGACTACGTTACACTTAACATTTGCGGTACATTTCATTACGACTTAATAGGAGTTCTAAACAACTTTGTCGCTAACGTGGAACGTATCCTGTTAAACTAATTTATTTTCTATCGTTCAGAACTTAATCGGCCAAAATAAATCAAGGAAAGCTTATATTTTTGTACTTTTCCCTGTTGAAGTACCGAAAACTGTTTTTAGGTTCGTGAAATACCTTTCGACAAAAGGAGCAAAATATTAAAGACAAAATGGTTGGACATGATAAGAATTAGTGTTAGAAGCAGCTGACAGATATAGTGAATACCAATAATCACTAACATGTTCATTATTTGAAAGAAAAAATCGGGAAAAAGTGGCCATATGTAATACTAATGAGATTTTGGAGACTGATTATATTGAAAAAACACGTTAATTACAAGATTGAATGAAGATGTTTTTAATCTTATGTTTTTCTTATCTTTTCTGATGTTTTTTTTTCAATTATTTCTAACCTTGTTGGGAACCGATGCATTATATAATACATTCTTTTCGGCTAACTCACCTTTCACATTCAAAGCATTTAAACTGTCATTCGCACCTGTCGCGCTCACCAAAATTGGTGGTTGAGCCATTATATTTGCTGTTGCAGTAGTATTGAAAACATTTGCAACGTTCGAAGACATACCGCAGAAATCTGGATCATCTGCATCGAAGAGAACATTATCTTCCCACTCTGTGACCATAGCACCATTAGAGATGGGTCGGTTTTTCATCTAAAAGATACAAAAGTCGAAAATTAACAAGGAAATTATATTAGAAGTAAAAGTCAAGAATATTAACTTTGCATATGGAGTATGTACATATCGTCGTTTAAAGTACAAAACCGCGAATCATTCTGCGAAACCGCGTAACTGACATTGGCTGCCAAAAATTAGATTTGCTCACACAAGCTCTTGGCTCAATCCTTATCTATTCGTCCTGAAATATATTACCCCGAAATGCGATTGCTATATAAAAACGAGACCATTTTGAAATATGAGTGTTTTTACTCTCTAGAAAAAAATTGGGGAAACTTTCCATTATGGCCGTTCGTTAAAGGTGCGGTGGGAGAAGGGGGAGTGGGCGTGGCACCTCCAACCGACGTTTTTGGAGAGGGATCGAACCGCCATTGACCACCTAGGCCCCCTATGATTCCCTACGGACCCCTTAGAAAAATGGCCAAAAATCCCAATTTTTACTTGCGTCCACAGTATTTTTGCGTATACATAATTCCTTACTGTGTAGGCGGCCTTCGGCCGCGCTTAGGGATTATAACCCTTACTACGTAGAATTCTTCTTTTTGTGTGACCTAACTGGGGCTACCGCCCCAGTGATGTAACCTTGGGAAAGGATGAGGTAACTAGAATTCCCTCTCTGTGTGGTAAACCTGGGGCTGCCGCCCCAGTGATGTCTATTTTGGTTACTGGGTGTATTATAAAAATATCTTGTATATAAAAATGTATTGTGCAAATGAATATTTAACATTTTTCAAGCGAATAAACGCGAATGAAAATTGTGATTTTTGGCAATTTTTCTAAGGCGCCCCTAGAGAACCATTGGGGACCTAGGTGGTCGGGGGTTGCATTTTTGTCAATGGCGGTTCATTCCCTCTCCAAAAAGGTGGGTTAGAGGTGCCACGCCCACTTACCTTTCGCCCACCGCTTCTTTAGCGAACGGCCATAAAGGAAAGCCAACCCAAAAAATGTATGCAACCTCGCATACGCGGTTTTATCTTGATGCGCTGTTTTGCATTTTGTTGATACGCGGTTTTGCACTTTAAGCGACGGTGTTTTTGTATGCAAGATTTTGCATTTTGCACAATCTGGAGAACGGCAGAGTAAGCATAAGTCAATGTCTATCTTTTACAACTTGTCCAAGACAATAGAACTGCATAGGCGGTATTCCGCGTGCATCTAGTAATGTGTGTGGAATGGGTTGCAGGCAAGAAACTTTAGTTGCCGTTTATGCAAGTTTGAAACCATGTAAGAACTGGTATTTAGAAGTTTCACATGTGGTGGGTGTATAATTTTTACGAAATTTATAATAACTTTAAAATGCTTGGTTTGTTACCATAAAATAAGAACTTTGAGATGGGTTCCGGAAAGTATCTGTGTGTTCGAGGCTGGTACAAAAAAATGAAGGCGGCGTGGCACCACCGACCTTTACAGCTTGAAAGAGCAAAGACCAAGGAATTCAATGGTATGCTTTTCTTTCTCCTCCGACTACCGGGCTCCTCCTCATAACCTCTTCAAAATGGGCGAAAAATTGTTGCTTTTGCTTATAAAACCCACAAATGTGTAAAATACACCAAATAATTAGTTTTTTTGCTCGGATTCAGTTACTTATTAAACACAGATGCAATTTATAGCACTATAATCAGGTTCTTTTAATAACAAATAGCCAAAACACGAATTAGAATAAAACAAGCAAGTTGAATTAAACACCTATTGTAGTAGTTGCCACTCCGCCAAATATTCACAAAATTACGATCAGGTTAGACTAATGCAGCGACTTATGGCGCAATTGCGCGGATTCAATGCGCTGATACGGCCATGGCCATGATTCAATAATACAAGGATAGATAATTATTGACAGCTGCGGTTTGACACTCCCTCACAAAAGGTTGCATTTACAAAGGACGGTGTAGAAAAGTACGCAAAGTAGGCACTTAGTAGGGAAATTCCTTTTGTAAATTCTAATGTATTTGCAGGAAATCTGGCATTTTAAACGAAATGTTGAACGTAATATTGATATATCTACGTGTATTACGTAATTTATGTGCTATTTAGCTGTATAAAAACTGCAAAATGACTCAAAATTAAAATAAGACTACTATGAGATTGATGTAAACATCCGATTTAAAAACGGTTTATGTTTTCATCAGTTAAATATGCTTCATATGCATATACAAATAAACATATTGCACAAAAGCTTATACTTCTATTTCACACCAAAGCTACACTATTTCCATGTAAATTTGCAAAGAAGCAACACGGTGCCACTGCTAAGGGAGCGGTGCGAGAGAGACAACTGTCAGTTTATCGAACCTTGTATTATTGAATCATGAGCAACATGTGCCACTGCTAAGGGAGCGGTGCGAGAGAGACAACTGTCAGTTTATCGAACCTTGTATTATTGAATCATGGCCATGGCGCTGGCTTCATGGTATCAGTGCCCGCAAATTTGCTGCTTTAAAGTTAAAGTACGTACCATCCATTGCGACAGCGTCACCGCCACAGTCAACATCACCGTCAGAGCAATCTTTTCGCTTATTCTCTAATTACCGGTCCGGATTGTTAGGGAAAGAACCTAAGGCCGGTGTTATGCAGAAATTTTGTTTGGCAAACTGCGTGCAATTGTTGTTGCGGCAAACTCAGAGAGAGCGAGTTTGGCGACTCTCACAGCAAACTAGTTTTGTGATACCGAAAGCCAGAGAACTGATTTTATGCTGTAAGAGCTTCAAAGATTAGGGTCTAGTTAATTGCCTATACGATATCATAAAAGATATATTAATTGTGCGCGTTATGTACATCTGAAATTCTTATTTCGTGTTGGCAATAGCCATGAAAACCACAATGAGCGTGAAACCCTGTGCAAAACTCGACATAACCACCTCCGAGCAAACTAAGTAGCCCCCATTTAATTTGCCAAACAAAACTTTGTCGACCTTACAAGAATGTAAAATACTGGGCCATTTTCATAGAAGTGAATCGGCCAGCAGACATTTGAAATCCTATCAGGAATTATTACATTTACCAACACATAAATTAATACAAGGTTATCCAACTAGACGGAATAGTTTCTTTGCCATTATGGAAAACCTTTAGAAAAAAAAATTGCGTAATATGTTTGCGATTGAGAGTTGTTCTATACATACACTGACTACGAATGAATGGGCGTACATAACTAAAGTTTTGGCGATTTTTAAATTATTTTTTGACGCTACACTTAACATTTGTTCTGATGAATCAAGAATATCTATAGTAATTCCACTAGTAGCCCTGATTGAAGAAAAATTACAAACTGCCGAAACAGACGAGTGTTATGTATCCGATTTGAAGGATAAAATGTTAAATTCCTTGCATGGCCCCTTTAATAATTTAAATTATATGGTTGCTACTTTTATCGATCCAAGATTCAAAGGAAAATATTTTTAATTTTAGATGAATGTAGACAATGTAAAAGAACAAATTTTAAAATTTTTGTAATACTTGCGAACTTAATGATAGTTAAGACACTTTTGATGAAGAAATTGCGATATAGGATCCTAGTTACCACTTGGAATTCCATGATAAATCTGCAAAGTTGAAATAAACGTATATTTAAATCAACCACTTGTTCTTCGTAGTGTCAATATATTCCATTATTGCCATTCTTCCATTTTTTCTTATTTAAAAAAGGCTGCTAAAAAGTATTTAACTGCGCCACCAACGAGTGTGGTTGCAAACCCTGTTTAGCCCTCTGACGAGATTTGACGTTAAATCTTTTGAGATTTACCATATAAAATTAAATCTCGAAGGCAATGGCCCGTAGTCATAGTCAAAATAAAGTCGACTTTAAAGTTAGTTGCAGCTTTTTGACATAATTTTCGATGGGATATCTGTCAAAAATCTGCAACTAACTTTAAAGTCGACTTTATTTTGACTATGACTACGGGCCAGTAGATTTAAGTTAAATCTTCGTCAAGTCTTCAATAATATTGATCAATAAGTACAATTTGTTGGATGTGGCAGCCACAAATTCACATGCCATAGTCAAATGACATTTGTGTTTTCAATATACAGTTGAGGACATTGAAATCTAGCCTATCATAAAAACATGTATTTTCGTATTTTTAGGGATTTTTATATTTTTGTTAGTTTGGGAGGAAAATTAGTAATACATATTTATACTAGGTTCACATATAAGTAGATTATCTTCATTTTCGAGCTTAACTTCCTAATCTGTAATTAGAACAAGAGATTAGCCATATAAAATTCCTCCCTTGTTAATCTGTAATTATAAAATAATCTCAGATTTAACCGATAACTTTTCGGTGTCCATCATAGTTTTATCGATTGTTTTTGCGAAGAAGAGGAGAAATGGCAAATGTAAAAGTAAACAAAAATGGACGCTGGCAAGGAAAAGAGGGTTCTAAAGGTATTTTTTTTAATAAAATGTTAAGTTAAAATATATCTATATTGCTCAATATAGCAGAAAAACGTGATCACGGTGGCACAGAGAAAAAAAAAATAACTTTTCCTTGAGATGTGAGAATAACAAGCACAACAAATTTGACGGCTAATAATCTGAGATTTGCCTGTGTGAACGGTGCGATTAAAAAACGAGCTTTGATTGAGGTAATATTGATATGTGAACATAGTTTTACATAACTTTGGTTGTAATAAATTAAGAAAATATTATTTTAAAAACTAAAAATTTAGAAGAAATGTTCTATAGTAATATCATATCAAAATTAGTCAATTTCGGTATTGGTTCTGCTTCGATAACATTGCACCGAACATCATCTAGAACTCAGTTCGTATTCATGATATGCCAAAGGCCCACGATTGGATTTTCGGTTCCCTCCTATGAATAAGAGAGTTCTACAAAAATGTTTCTTTCCACAAATGTTTTTTACCGTTTTGATAATTTTTCTTAAATTCGGGAAAATGATTCGGAATATGGTACCATTCTTTACACTTTCCAAACTATATATCATACATACATATTTACCACGAATAAGAAGACAATAATATTCAGAATTCATATAATGAAATTCCGCTTGGTACCTTCCTTTTATCTGTCTGTATATCAATGTCCGCAACTGTATTTATAAAATCATACATAAGCAAACGCCAAATATTTAAAAATATGAACGTCAAACATATCTCGTTGTGGTAATGGAGACGGTTGTGATTTAGCAACTGGATTTATTAAATCTTACCGCCCTATTCCCACACCACTGACAAAACTCAGCGGCTGACTATTGCCTTTACTACCGCGCCTAATACTATGCCGCAAATTTATTTTAAGCTGTCGTATGACAATTGTCAGTTTTATTGTTATGACCTACTGAGTAAGTGACAACGCGAACCAATTGGGGTGTTCACAGTTCGTTCCAAATTGTGTCTGAAAATGTAGACGTCTACATTTTGAGACATCTTTAGCATCAAACTGTGAGCACCCCTTTCTAGCAGTCGTCGCAAAATCGTCTCAAAACTTTGCTGGTGTTGCCAAACATTTCTTCCTTGCGTGCATTTTTTATATGTCGCCTTTCGATTTTGTTTCTGAAAAATTGTAATTATTTAACTTAATTACCAATTCGTAATATTTGTTATTTCTTTTCCTTGATTTGTTTCTTTTCATCAGAAATTGCGCTCAAATTAAATGCAAATACGAAAACGTGCCCAATAAATAAAAAAAATGTGATTAGTATTGCCATAATGCAACCCTGCTGCGAGGTTGCAAAATGTAGACGCGTAAAAAACATATGGGGTGTTCACAGTTCGTTCCAAATAGTGTCTCAAAATGTAGACGTCTACATTTTAGGACGTTTTCTAACCGTAAAATCTGTGGTGTTGTTGTTTCCCATACAAAATTGGAAAACGACGCCGTCTACATTTTGATTTTTAAGCGATTTTCAATCAATTTTTTGAGCAAATGTATTTAAAATGAACTGCGTGGTGATTGGTGGCAAAAACACGTACAAGATAATTTGGTTAGCACAAACATGTGCTGCAAAATTGCTTACATTTTTATCTTTATGCTTCGTCTTCATATTCTTTGTTTACTTTTTATTCAATAACATTTCGCCGAAATTACAAACGTCAGCCAGAAAATTACTTTTTTCTTTTGCTTCATCTTGTCAGATCTTGTGTAGTTGGATCATGCATTTTTAAGATGTGGGTAATTGAGGGATTTTTTCCGATTTTCGCAGTTTTTTTAAAGAAAATGTCTGGCATCACTAATTCTAAACAAACGTCAAAAGAAGAAAAGAAGAGGAAAAAGTTATAAAAAATAAATAAAAATTTTCACATTCATAAGAGAAAAAATAAAAATTTTATTTAAAATATAAATTCATAAAGAAGTATTAAAGCAAAAAATTAGCAGTTAAGCCTTTTTAAAAGGTATTACAATGTTACAAGCACAAACAAGTTTTTGAATGTGTTCTAGGCAATATTGACTATTTTATTCTTAACGAAAACACACAAGGCTTATATTCTGTTAATCTTCATAGGCAATATTGCAGAAATGGACGATAATTTATGGTGAGTTACCAATAGTAGTGATGCAAACATATCTAGTTATGGAAGGGAAGCCGTTGCATCTTCAATACCTAATTAGGTGCTTAGAAAGTACGTGTTGCTTTCGTGGTTTCTTGTTATTGTTGTTGGAACAAACACGTAAATTCTGTCCACGTTCCGCACTATATTCGAATGCTTTTATCACCTTGTCTTATCTCAAAAGCTGATTCACCAATCTATTGTCTATAAAGCTTTACACTTTAGCATTTAATAATATTAGAGTAGTGCTGATTAAAATTATAAATGCTTATCTATTTTAGGCTTATAGAATTAGAGTCTGCGCTGTTGGACGACTGCAATGTGAATGACATATATGCGATTTGTCGAGGCAAGGCCATTCCCGAAGCATTGCGTCCAGATGTTTGGCAGGTGTGCTTGGATGTGCGCCACAAAAGCGACCAGATGTCTCTCTTTAATGAAATTTTTGATTTACCCTTTCAAAATACCTTACGCGAGGACTGCCAAGTGGTCGTTGACCGTATTGGCAACGATGATGAAGACAAAGTTTCAGTAATTTCTGATTTGGAGTCGATTCTCACATTTTATTGTAAGAATCGAAACCTGCAATATGAAAGTGACAATGGTTGGATTGAGTTGCTATTGCCACTGTTAGCACTAAAATTAAACCGATGTGACACATACAACCTTTTTGAATCCATACGCGATATCTACATCCCGAAAGGTTGCAAACCCAAAGGAAATGTATTTCATGTGTTCCGCTTACTAATACTATATCATGATCCGGAATTGTGCACAATGCTAGACACGAAAAAAATTACACCAGATTTATACTCTATTCAATGGTTCCAGTGCTTATTCGCATCGAGCTGTAGTTTGTCGGTCATTCTTTCAATGTGGGACTTATACTTTCAACATGCAGATCCTTTTATGGTGTTCTTCTTGGCCCTGATTATTCTTGTCAATGGGCGTGATCAAATTTTGGCGATGAAGAACACAACAAAGGAAGAATTACTAAAATTTCTTTCTAATATGCCTTGTGCTTTAGAACCGGATGATGTAGTTGACTTTTGCTCACTTGCTCAGTATTACGCGCTCAAAACGCCGAGTTCTTTCAAGACGGACTTTCTAAAGGCGTTGTACGGTTCGCAAAGTGAGAAGAGCTCGCGCAATGAAACCTGCACCGTATCGCAGGTGAGTTGAAAATTACATTTGAAAAAATTTAAATTATTAATATCAGTCCAAATAAGACAACTCCATTAAAATTTTCCAGCGTTACAAATTACAATTATATATATATATATATATATTTTAACAGGCGCTGTGTCTTCCAGTATCTGTGTATGAATTAGTAGAGAACTCATCTATAGATCTAACCACACCCGATGCTGTTCGTTTCTTTTTGGTTGATTGTCGACCTGCAGACCAATACAACGCAGGACATCTATCGACGGCATTTCATCTTGATTGCAATTTGATGCTTCAAGAACCAATATCTTTCTCCACTGCAGTACAAGGTTTGTTAACTGCGCAACGTCAGGCAATTGAAGCGAATTCTAACGCCGGTGGTGAACACCTTTGTTTTATGGGAAGTGGCCGCATGGAGGAGGATCAGTATACCCATATGGTAGTCGCTTCATTTTTACAAAAGAACACACAGTATGTGTCGTTATTAACTGGTGGTTATACGGCCATACACGATTACTTTGGCGACCATATGGCTGATTGTCTCGAAGACCACGATGTTAAAAAGTGTATTGTTTGCATGAAAAACAGCGTTGAATTAAGGAACCTAGGACAGGCAGGACAAACTCAACAGGTACTTGCTGAAGATACATCTAATTTCAATTAAATTGAACTTTATTAAATTTTATAGCCACGACGAGACTCTCAACGACCAACCTCCGACATATTTAGCAGGTTTTCCGCAGTAATGAAAATTAAATCAGCTGAAGTCAAAGACAAGCTCTTCGATATCATTACGAACCCTTCTAACGGTACTAGTACCGCCGTTGGCCATCACCACGGGGGTAGTTTAAGTGGCCAAACGGCCGTTCCAGATCGGCATGTTTCCGCTAATGAACGCAATGGTAAGCGATATCGGAATGTGGCACCTGTATTCAGTATTGATGACGATAATGATGACCATTACAACGACAATGAATTAAAAAATTCAGCTGAGATGGCTGGTTCCAAGCTGCCCGGTGACGCAAAAGAAATTGTCAATTTAACTCTGTACTTAAAGTCGACTGACATCATAAACGCTTTCCGCTGCCAAGAAGTGCACATGAATGGATATATGTATGATAGTCATTTGATTATAACAGCAACACACTTGATTGTTTTACGTGAGCTTGGGCATGGGCAAGCACAGATAATAGTACGACGACCTTTATCGAGCATAGTGAAGATAACTGCAAAGAAACGGCATCGAGATTTGATCACATTCAAGTACGGATTTCCAAATGGAGATGGTCTGCTTATAACCGACATGGATCGATTTCTTATTCCGAACGCTAGTGAAGCGACTGCACTTGTATCGAAACACATTGTCCAAACCTTAGATGGGTCTAAATTAACGTAATGCAATTTTGATGTATTTGATGATCATTTATTTCATTGGTCGACGTGAAATGTATGGATATGCATAAGTTGTCGTTATTTTGTAAAAAGAAAAATTATTTCGATAATAATAATTAATATACATAAGTATCTACATATGAAAATCGAAATCCAAATCAATGAGCGGATCAATTTTGTTAAGTGTCTGGGTGAATTATCATGATTTCTTTTGAACAATAATTGCATTTTTAACCAATTTGTAGAAACATATTACTAATAGACTATAGTGTGCCTACTATCCTTCCCTCAGTGCTGATGTTTTAATTGCATGCGATAATCTCAAAATAACATGTTTCCGAAATTAAATACAAATAACACATGTCATGAGCGCCACATTTACACCCTTGTTTTAGAAATGACAAAGGGCTTTTTAATGCAATTTTTATGTGTCTTCTTTATGTAATGTTTCTATTTATTGCTTAAAAAGCACAAAACAAAATTTTATTTTTTCGTAGCAACTTCGTACATGCCACACATTTTGTATAATGAGTGCAAGCCTGGAATGGTCTTTTATATGCGCTATCCGCTATTATTGTTATCTTTTATTTTATTTTAGGGATTTTGCGAAGTGTATATTTAAATCGAGATAAATCGTGGCAAAATATTGAACATTACCTTTTTATAAAAAAAACAATACACGACACATCCAAAGTAAACCATATTCCAGTGACATATAAGTTATACATGTATGAATGCTAGCAATAAGCTTGACTAACAATAGTAGAACAGATGTTACCAAATAAAAAAACAAAATATGTCATACTTTTATTGCATTTTTCTTATTCGCTTCGTGTAAAATACCAAAAAATATTATAATGGGTGACTAACGCGTTACGTTGTGAGAATTTTTATTTGTGTTTTTGCGGATGGTATTGTGCATTTTCTTCCATTTAAAAAAACTTCGAGCATTCGTTACAGGAAAGAGCCTCAAAACACCAAAAAAATTGAAATTTTGATAATTTTTTGAAACTTGTTGAATTTTCGCGAATTGTGCTCAAAGTTTTAAACTTTGGTTTATGTGGTTTGTGAACTATATTTTGATAAAAGTAATTAAGATTAAAAAAAACTGGATAAACTTAAAAATATAAACGTCTGAGTACTGTTTCTAACACGGTTCGGAAATTCTCATTTATGATTATTAATTTATGAGATTTATCGCGATCGATAATATTCCAAATATATTTTTGCATTCTTTTATCGCGAGTGAAAAATGCAAACAAATTTATCATCCTCACATTCGGAATGCGATCGACAAAAAAAGTTCCGCTGCTTTTCATCCGCGATCGAAAAAAGCAAAGAAATTTCCTCTCACTCGAATATGAGAAGCAGTGTTGCCAGAACTTTTTTGGCCGACCGGCTATATTGGCAAAAAAAAAACGGCTAAAATGTTTAAACTAAAATTCACATGTTTTTTATAAAGAAATCGCAAGTAGAAAGACTAGTGCAATCATAAATGTTATTTTTAGTTAATAACTTTTTACACCACTCGTTAAATAACTCACAAAAACAAAGACTGGTAAATTCCAGGGACCGCAAATAACGATTATCCTTTGAAATTTCAACTCAAAAAATCACGCGGAAAGAGAAATGCTACGTGCGTAACAGAGCTGTGTAATGATTGAATCAATTGAGTGTGCATTCTCATTTTTTTCGTTTCAAAATTGTGATTGTTTGATTTAAAAAATTTAACAACCACTCTTGAGATTGGTTACAAATTGTAAACACAAAATATGTAGTGTGTTATGGAATGGTTGACACCCATTCACATAGAGAATGTGAATGCAAAAAAAAAACTCAATCATGTAAGTTAATACGGGGGCTAACACACATACCTGTGTGAATGTGCTGACGCCGCACTTCCCCAAACACGCGCATAACCAGTGCGGGTAATTGAACTCTCATGCAAAAATAATCGAACATACGTTAGCATAATTGAATCTATGGGAAGCGCAGCGTCAGCAGTTAATTCAGCCGGTTAGACAGTAAGTCATAGTATTAAGAAATATGTTGCATTCATTCCATTTGGGACAGCAGAAGCAGATGGTAAATATACTTGTACAAAACTAATTATTGTCTTTTATTTTAGGAAGGACAACTCGGGGCCGCCGTGCGGCCCCCAACTTTAACTTTTTCGGGCTCACGGATGTGAGCTCGATGACTGGCGCCCGAGCAGGGACCCACTGAAAGTGTGGGTCTCTGAGGAAGGGCCTCCTTAATTGTGGGGCCTAAGGAAAAGGATCCTCTTAACTGCTGGAGTCCTTTTTCAAGTGATCGTGACAAGTGATGCACAGTGTTGTGATAAGTGGAAGTGTTGAATGTGAAGGTGCTTATAAATTTATGGCTTGTACATCCACATAACAAAATATTTTGAAACCGTTGACTACCTTTGGGTATCCACCGGTTTATAACATTAGCTTAGCTCTGCGATCCCCAACTCCAGGGGCACTCCAGGGTATAAAAGCTCCCCTTCCTAGAAGGGGTCAAACCAAAGAAGTGAATAAAAATCAAATAGTGAACTGAATAATTTACGGATTGACCATCCATAACTTAATATCCTTGAAGCCGCGATTCACCACCTTCGGGGGGACCCTCCGGTTTATAATAGAAGCTTAACTCTGCGATTCCTTACGGGACCCTCCAGAGTATAAAAGCTCCTCTTCCCAGAAGAGGTAAATAAGGAAACAATAAAAAATGTGAGAGCAAAAAAATTAAAGGCTCTAATAGCAGAGTGATAAATTGTCGCTTAGACCTGTGACCCCGAATGAACCTCAGGCTAAAGCTGTAAATTACTACGTCATATCCTGCGGGTCATCAGCGACCGAACCAGGAATAACATGATATTAAGTGGACCTGTGACCCCGAAGACCCTCAGGTACACAAATAAATAGCATTTATTCAAAGTGAAAATTAAAACAAATTGACACCGTCCACGACTACGCCTTTACAATACTGAATATCCTGGCACGATCACATGGCTGGGTGAGTCCCTGACCCTATACTCCTAGGCAGATACTCACCTCATCGAAGGCCAATAGGTTAACATATCTTGTTTTCCTGCATTAAGCTGCCTGTGGTGTCTCCAGGGTACACATCAGAACACACTGGATACTGCTACTTCGATTTCTGCGGCATTTCCAGCGTACACATAAGAACACACTGGAAATTGCAATAGGTACAAGATTATGTTGTGAAGTAAGTTGTGCCTTAGTAGGTTGCCTTCAATCTGATTGTTGACGACTAAAAAGGATGACACAGCCCTTCCTGACCGAAACTCTTTCTTTAAAGACTAATGTGCCGTGAAACGCCAACCTGGTACATGTCGCCGTACACATAAGAACACGGTAAAAGTTTCACAAGTCTAATCGCGGCTCCTTTCTTATCTTTTTGCAGGAAACTCTGAAAACGTAAGAAAGGAACCGACCTCTAACTCAAATCGAGACTGATTGTTTTTTTTCCGAAACAAAAACTATTTGCACAAAAAGAAAATACAAACATAGCACGAGGACGAAGATCCGAGCAAAAAAAAACAAAAAAAAGCTAATAACCGTGCAAAACGAAAAAGAATATTCTTGCTGGCAGTACCCGGTACCTGATCGTATAAAACTTTGCAAAAAAATAATAATAATAAAAAAAATTCAATTTTTAAAGAAAACGTGCATAAATATTTGAAACAAGAGATAATGGACGCATTAACGACAAAAGTAAACGAACTAACTGGGGGAATTAACGCTCTCCTCGAACAAATTAGAAAATTGGAGGGGCGTCTGACGGGAATTGAAAAAAATGGGTTAGGTTTAGAGGCTCGACTAGCACGGATAGAAGCGAGCAGCGCAATCCTGGACCAAAACCTTACCAGGATTGACGGTAGGCTAGGTAGTGTCGAAGGAGCAAATAGTGTGGGCAGTGTAGAAGGAGAAAATAGTGTGGCTCAACAAGGGAGCTCAGTCGCGAACACCTGAGCGCCAATGTCCGAACAGGACCTCAAGGAAATCGGCAGGCTCCCCGACTGTGTCAAAGAGCTGCAAACTTTTGAGGGAAATCCAGCTCAATATATTTCATGGATACATAATGTCGAAGGCATCCTTTCCGATTACGAAGTGATCAAGGGAAAACCTTTGTATAGGGCTATCCTTCAGCACGTTAGGCAAAAAATCCGGGGAGGGGCTGATGCGGCGTTAGTTGCATATAATGTTTTCGAGAGTGACTGGACTGAGATAAAAAAGGTCCTATCACTGCACTACGCAGACAAGAGGGACATACGGACGCTAGAACACCAGTTAAATCAGTTGGCTCAAAGAAATTCCAAACTAGATGAATTTTATGCGACAGTTAACCACCAACTGTCGTTGATCGTCAACAAGATTAAATGCGACGATTATACGCAGGAAACGGTTTCCGTCCTCATAGAAACATACCGGAATAGGGCCCTTGACGTGTTTATTAGGGGTCTGAATCCTGAATTATCACGCATGCTAATAGTCCAGAAACCAAAAACACTTCCAGAGGCGTACTCAGCTTGCCTTGACATCCAAAACCTGACTTTAAGAAATACAATAGTGCATACGAACGCAGTGAATAGGGTTGTTGTTCCTACGAATAACCTGTTGCAAAACCAGCAGAGGCCGGCCATACCTCCTCGAGCCCGCACCAGTTATAACTGGACAAACAGAAACGCTGGCCAAGGATACATCAGAGTGCCATACAATAGGTTCCAGTCAAACCAAGAGT
Source organism: Rhagoletis zephyria (assembly GCF_001687245.7). NCBI lineage: Eukaryota > Metazoa > Arthropoda > Insecta > Diptera > Tephritidae > Rhagoletis > Rhagoletis zephyria. The sequence continues at coordinate 269,712 of NW_016157146.1, read as the reverse complement.
CCAACACTTCGCCTCCAGGCAGACCCACGGCTCCGAAACCTGCGGAGAAAATGGAAATCGATGGCAGCATTCAGTCTAAGCA
>NW_016157146.1:254001-269605 GCF_001687245.7 Rhagoletis zephyria | reverse complement strand
TTCATCGATTACTTTTACAAGGCAATGTCCTAGGCGGTAGTCACCATCGGCTCTCTCTGCACTACCGGGAGTTACTAAAGTAGTCACTTGCGTGATTTATGGGCGCCCTCTGTCGTAGTTTTTCGCTATTCTGCTTACGACGGGTTCGACTCTGCACTACCATGTGCACTACCACGGATTAATAGAGTAGCTACTTACCTAGGAGTCGGTGCAGTAGCGGTTCAAAAGTAGCAATTGACTCCAGCAGTACTGGAGGGTACTTTTGAACCGCTACTGCACCGACTCCTAGGTAAGTAGCTACTCTATTAATCCGTGGTAGTGCACATGGTAGTGCAGAGTCGAACCCGTCGTAAGCAGAATAGCGAAAAACTACGACAGAGGGCGCCCATAAATCACGCAAGTGACTACTTTAGTAACTCCCGGTAGTGCAGAGAGAGCCGATGGTGACTACCGCCTAGGACATTGCCTTGTAAAAGTAATCGATGAATTACACTGCAAGTAGTCGGTCGGTAATTGACGGTGTTTATCAGGTAGCTACCGATTCAGCAGTCCTGTAGTCGCTCCCCCGTACTGCAGGGCTCGGCCAAACACTAACATATGTGTAAGCGCCAATCTATTATTACTATTACATCTACTAAATTACATACATGCATACGTGTAGTTAAAGTATATTCCAAGCGCACACTTTTCAGTATAATGGTGTATCTGCATGTTATTTTATTATAATGATTGCGTTTATTTATTATCTATCTATATATGTATATAAATGTCTGTTTGTTTATTACCTAATATTTAACTTTTGAACCACTACACGGAATCGCACGAAACTTTGCACACTTATTTGTTTTTACCCCGGGAAGGTTATAGGTATGGTTTTGTTTGCAAATATGGTGCCAATTTTGCGAGGGCGCGTGGCACCTCCCATAGGGCTGGAAATTTTTAATCAGCTATAACTTCGGAACCATAAGGCACATGAACTTGAAATTTGGTATGCAGACAAATCTATGGTAGATGCTTATAGTAAGGTTTATATAAATAACTTTGTAGGAGGGGCGTGGAATATCTCATAGTCGTAGAATTTTTAATCAGCCATAACTTCGGAACCATAAGGCACATGAACTTGAAATTTGGTATGCAGACAAATCTATGGTAGATGCTTATAGTAAGGTTTATATAAATAACTTTGTAGGAGGGGCGTGGAATATCTCATAGTCGTAGAATTTTTAATCAGCCATAACTTCGGAACCATAAGTAAGGTTGATATAAATGAGTTTGTAAATGGGGGCGTGGCACATAATATAGGCGTGGAATTTTTATCAGCCATAACTTCGGAGCCACAAGTCACATGACTCCTTTAATTCCTTTTAATATGCCTTTCGAATTTAAAAGACCTCAGTTTCCAGTTCGCTTAGCGTTTGCAATGACAATAAAAAAGAATGCCTTAAAGTAAAAGACGCAACTTTATCGAAAATAAAATGTATGATAATTGTATTGGAAAATGCATTTATGCTAATAGATACTTTGAAGTATCAAAAAAATGCTGTGAAATCATATTCGAGTTATTATTCGTAAGAAATTAGATAGTATTTCTTCTATTCTATAATTTATTGGAGATATTTTAACCTAAATAAAAACACCTGCAGTGCCAAAAAAATATTATAACATTTCATTCCGTAACACCCAAGCTATACAGCTGCCCTACCATATGCTGCTATCACGGCTGTAGTAAAAGTAGAGCAGAGAGTATAAGTCCCCTTTCAGACACGTCAAGTCTTGCTTTCAAGTCTGCTCGTTCGTTGGTGAAGGAGGTGGGAAGGGAGGGGAAGAGTACAGATACCTCCGTACCGTCAATTCGTTTCAAGTTTTCTTGTTCTCTTTTGATCTTTCCGTTGCTTCCCATTTAAAGATCCAAGGACTTTAATTCAATAAAACTTGACGCGTGTGGAAGCAAAGAGAAAATACAAAAGAGAATGCGATAAAAATTGCTTTCAAGACTTGACGTGTCTGAAAGGGGACTAACATCTTTACATAAAGTATTTTTCATATTTGTATAAAGACGTGGGGTGAAACCCGCGGGTAGAAGCTAGTATCTAATAAATGGAACTTAGTGGGGATAAGATTGACTATATAATATATAAACACGTAAATAGAATAAGAATATGTATGGATGTATGTATGTATTATTTAGAAGAAAACTCGATAAAACGAAGGTCTGCATTTCATATCCATGCACACATACATATGTATCTATGTATATATATGTGAGTATCTGTATGCATGTACTTATATAAGTGTATAGTTATTTACTGAACAGTAGCGCAGAATGAGCAAAAATTTTGCAGCAATAATCAAATAATAGCTAAGCGTTGGTTTTACTACGACCTTGCAAAGACGAAAAAAATTTACTTGTAAGCCTTTTAGCCTGAAGTATTTATGTATGTAGATACAATATTGCAGCAGCTTTCTACCTACCTTTTGTTTATTTTCCACTAATAATTAAAATGCTTTAGAAATATTTACGGAAATAAATAGAGCACATGATTTCGTTAATTTTAGAGTTGTAGCAGGTAGTAAATTTTTCTTCAAACTGAATTTCGCTAAGTGCGGAGTTGTGTGGTTTAGTTGGGATTTCACTTAATACCAGATATTTCGTAAATACGTACGGTCTTCATAAAATTTTATTTTGTAAGAGTTTTTGGTGTGCACCTACATAAATGAGATAAACGATGCGGGTGCTCCATTCGCGATCACTCACAACAGCTTATCCTGAAAACTGTAATTCGGTTTTTTTCGGTAAACCGAAAAGATCAGGTTTTTAATATAGTTTTATTAAACGGTTTAAAACCTGAATAAAAAAACCGTGATTAATCAAAAAAACCGATTTTTTGGAAACGGCGCCCATTCCCTAGTTGACACGCAATAAAGATCTTTCTAAATGATTTGGGTGCCATAAAAGCTTCGATACATATTTCGTCTTCCGTTGTTCTGGTATTCTCAAGTCACGGTGAATGTTCTCATTTCGGATATACCAAAGTGCTCCGGTGATTGTTCGAAGGATTTTAGATTGCGCACGACGAAGGATTTCGATGTTGCTGCTGATCGCGTTTCCCCATAACTCACATAGGTCATATCGGTTTTAAAACTGTATTGTAAATAAGCACTTTTTACTCCAGACTCATGGGTGAGCGAGAGTTAATAGGCCAGAGAGAATTAGCCTTCAGCTTGAGATGAGTCCTTTTAGCCACTATGTGGTTTCGCCAAGTAAGTCGCCTGTCCAGATGGACCCCTAGGTAAGTGACATGATTGCTTTGTGGTATTTGTACGTTGTTCAAAGTCAAGGACGGACAGTTACTCTTATTCAGTGTAAATGTAACTTGCTTACATTTTTGCTCGTTGACCTTTATTCGCCAGTTTGCGAGCCAATTGGCAACAGCTTCCATATGATAGGAGCGCAGTTGCTTGTAGAGGACACTTGGAGCGACTGATTATGGCAGTGTCATCGGCGAAAGTGGACATTATCTGGCGGTCGTTTGTAGGAATATCCGCGGTGTATAAGACATACAGAATCGGGCCAAGGACACTGCCTTGTGGCACTCCAGCTTCGATTGCATGGGCTTCACAGATGGTGGTGTTACATCGAACTGCAAACTTTCGATTATAAAGGTATGACTTAAGCAGTTTGTGTGTGTTGTTTGTGGGAGTAGCATCTGTATTTTATACATAATACCGTCTAGCCAGACGCGATCAAATGCCTGGGCGACGTCAAGAAACGCTGTTCGGATTTGTTTTTCCCTGAAGCCAAATTGGTGAAGTGGTATTATGTTGCAGGCTTGCACAGATGTGGGGAGATGCGCAGCATAAGAAGTTTTTCGAATAATTTCGACATATACGGTAGCAAGCTGATGTGCCTATTGGAAGATGGCTGCGTTTTGTCCTTTCCGGGCTTCGGTATCATCACAATAGTCGACTTTTTCCATTGGTGAGGGAAATGACAATGTTTTGTGATTGCGTTAAACAGCATACAGATGCAAAGTACAGCACAATCTGGTAGCTCAATAATCATTTTTCGGGTTATTAAGTCGTGCCCTGGGGCCTTAATTGGGTGCAGTTGATCCTTAATTACTTTTGAAATTTCTTCAAGTACAAATTTCAGCGGCTCACATTTTGACATATTGGGTACGGGTGGTAGTTGAAAATCACTAGTTGCGGGGCTTGGCCTAAAAACATTTTTTATTTAGATGAGCAGCAAAGGTGTGTGCTTTTTCTGCGTCACTGCGAGCCCATTTGCCATTATAGTCCCGTACTGGCATTTCGGTCTCTATTGGCACATTTAGATTTTGGTGTGCTTTCCATAATGAATGCTATGTGCTAGTCGGTGCGACCTTTTGGGTGTACCGGTATTGTGCGTCCTGTTCCTCGGTCTTGAGGACTCTCGTCAGTGCATGTGTGGCCGCCTTGAGCAGTTGTTTTGATGCTGGTGATCTATGTGTCTGCCATATCCGTCGTAGGTGTCGTTTTTCCAATACAAGCATTTCAATTCTGTAATTTTTCTGTAAAGTTTAACTAATGATTTAACTATAATTTAAAACAGATATGTTAACGCCCTTGATATGCTATTTCTATTACAGAAATTTATGTGAGGTATGTGTTTTCTGCCGTCTGCTGTAATTACTTAAGAAGTAAACGTATTGGCTGTTCAGCAAAGCGGTCTATAGTTTTATCAACAATCTCAGATTGGTTCTCTGATACAAACTTTCCATGTACGCTTAGAAGACACAAACCTAAAGACAAAGTAATAAACAATTGAACTATAAATTTATTTATTTGTTTACCGTTCAATCCATTTTCGCTCATTGTCGACTGCAGCCAGGTTTTTACCGTTCTTAAATAGAAGGGCTTTGAAGTTAGCGAGAATTACTTGAAACAGCACCGGATGAGGCACATATCTATATTTTTAAATCAATTTGCAAATTATTTTTTTGTTAGCATTTAAGTTAATAATTTTTAAGGGTAGTAATTACATACATACATAGGAAAAAACCTGAACCTCTAAAATTTAAAATTATTAAGCTAGCATTTCCTGGTACTATTTTTGAATATACATATAGGAAAAAATTTGAAAGTTAAGGGTGCAAATATTTAGCGGTTTTACCCTAATTTTACTCCTAACCATTGATTAGGGTTACAAGACATACTGCTTTTGGGAGTAAACGTACTCCTTTTCACTGCAATGTACTCCCTTGTACTCAAAAAACAAAAATCTGAAAATGTAATATTTTCTTACTCCTTTTGTAATCCATTTTCCAGCTATTAATATATTCTCATAAACAGGGTATAAAATAATAGCTGTCACACAGTTTTTTTTTTAATAAAATGGTCTCTTATAGACTTTGCGAAAAAAGTAGTTTATTGTTAATTTTCCACTGATTTAACTTAAGTGTTATTAATTAGTTTTTGAATTTTGACCTTCATTTGGGTTTACCAGCGGTAAACAAATTGATAGAAAAGCACAAGTAAAAATTACTGAAATTTTATTAATTAGTTTTTAAATTTCAACCTTCATTTGGGTTTACCAGCGGTCTTCGTCGGTTGCTTTATTACATATCTTCTGTAACCATAGGCTAATTTCCCTCCATTTGAGTCACGTGAACTCCCCCTTTTGTCCAACATAAGGCCTCATACTCAGCAATCGAATAGACTCGGAACTGGTGCCTAGGAGGCCATTTATTCGACCAACCCTATACCATGATTCAATAATTAATGGGTAGATAATTATTGACAGCCGCGCTTTGACATTCCCTTATAAAGGTTACATTTACGAAGGGCAGAGAAAGTCGAATTGTAAATTATAATAGTTGCGATCCCGTACGAGTCCGGACTAGTCAGAAATAGTCAGAATCAGTCAGATTTTTCTGGAAATCGATCCTGTACTCGGTTCTCTGGCTATTGAGAGGACAAAAAAGAGAGTGAGTACGGTTCTCTCTCTGTCAGAAGTTACCAGTTTTAGTCCGAGAATTTTTTGCTGGTAAATTCTGGTAAATGTGTCAAACGATCAGCTGTAGTGTGTTTGGCAACCAAATTGTAAACAAAAGAAAAGTGCACTCTGCTAATTCATGTTGAAAAGTATTTAATTACTTGTTTAAGTGGATTCTAATGAATTTGAAAGTATTTTTGGTTATTTACATGTGTGAGCTGGATGTGTTGACATACAAAATAAGCAAAAATTTACAACCAAATTTTGGAGGATATGTTGAAGTTGACAGAAGTTACCATTTTTTACTAGAAAGCGATCCCGTTCTTTTCAATGTTACTCTCTCGCTCTGAGCGAGTCCGAGTCCGAGGAATACGGGATTGCACCTAATGTATTTGCAGGAAATTTGGCAGTTTAAACGAAATATTGAATGAAATATTAAGATAGTATCTACGTGAATTATGTAATTTATGTCTTATTTAGCGGTAGGAAAACTGCAAAAGGGCTCTAAATTAAAATAAAACTACTATGAGTTGTATGTAAACATCGCATTTAAAAACAATTTATGTTTTCATCAGTTGAATGTACTTTATATGCATATACAAATAAACATATTGCAAATAAACGTTTACTTCTTATTCACTTTTTCAAGTAAATTTGCAAAGAAGCAATACGGTTAGGGTTGCCAGACGTCCCGGTTTTCCCGGACATATCCCGGTTTTAGACTATTTGTCCCGGTGTCCCGGTCCAACCTTAAAATGTCGCGGGTTTCGTTTAAGTGTCCCGGTTTTCGATTTATATGCCCAAATTTTAATAAGTTAAGAAATCACTACCGGTGTCCTTTGTGAAATAGTTACATCAAAGAACGTAGATAACAAGAAGGGACAACTCGTTATAATTGTGGCGAAAGTGCGCAACAGGGGCGTGCCTTCTCTTTTGCCCTAGAACGTTTTTTGGTTGGATTAAAAGAGAAGGCACGGCCCTGTTGCGCACTTTCGCCACAATTATAACGAGTTGTCCCTTCTTGTTATCTACGTTCTTTGGTTACATCTGCACATAGTTGGACTTTGCACAAGCAATATTTGATGATCGATATACACTGTACAAAATGTGTGCTTAAATTTACGCATATTAAAATAGGTAACTAGTTTCCTCCCTTAATCAATGCAAATTTGCACACTGTGTTAACTTAATTAAACACTTTTTGTTTACTTGTACTTATCATGTGTATGTGTAGCGTAGAATAAATTTATTTATTAAAATTTAATGAATTCTAAACACTTAATGTTCACAATTTCACAGTTTACACATCTAATGTTTAAAATTTGCTTTAAATAATGTTTGTTTGTATTTACGCATATAAAGAGAGTTAACCAGTTTCCCCTCCTAATTTGTGCGAAATCAAACACTAACTGTTTACTTTTACATACTAAATTTATCGCGTAGAGTAAAATTACACATGAAATGTTGAAAATTGAGTAAATGTCAGCACTTAGTTTTTATTATCAGTAGAAAATGTATTTTTACTTTCAAAATTTTTGCAATTTTAAATATTTCATATTTATATCTATGTATATATTTTAAATATCAAATGTTCAAAATCAAATATTGAACATCTTATGCGTATATTTACATATGATCTGATGGACAAATAAGCACTTTTCAGTAGTAGTTTTACGTGCACTTTTTAGAGTGTGCCAACTGCCCTTTCTTATTAGCATCAGCTGTTTTTTGTTTGTTTTGCTCGTTTGTTTTTCGTGCGTGCTTTGCTTCCAATGTAAGTTTTCGCGACAAGCTTTATAGAATATAATAATTTGCGTTTTTAGTGTTTTGGTTACCCTTAGAAAATGCCAACATAGAAGAGTCCGTCATTTGTTAATATTTTTTGACGTTATAGTACCTTCAAAGAGAGCCTCACTGAGTTGTCAACCAAACCTTGTTTAATACACCTTGGCCATACCTAGTAGTCATAATTGTTGTGTTAGGTTTACCAAAGTGTCCCGGTTTGGCAACGGAGATATCTGGCAGCCCTAAATACGGTACCACTGCTAAGGGAGCCGTGCGAGAGAGAAGCTGTCAGTTTATCTAACCTTTAATTATTGAATCATGACCCTATACAGGTTTTTTCTTTTTTTATACAAGTCTAAGGGTAAGAATATAGTGGAGCGGCGAGCAAAGAGCATCGAGCAAAGCGTCGATTTCAAACGCATATGTTTCAATGGGAAAGCGCATAGTGAAGAGCAAAGCGTACATACACGTTTGTAACCCTAAGAAAAAATACACCAGAAAAAGACATGTACTTATATCCCAAACCTGGAAAATGCTAATAAGGATTAAAATTTTACAACTAATTAATAAAATGAAAGTAAAATATTTACAAAATTAACAATAAAATACTTTTTTTCGCAACATCTATAAATGGCCCTTTTATTTTGCAAAAAGCCTAAGCGACAGTTATTATTTTACGCCCTGTACATTGCCGTTCATTTTGTGGCGAACACTACTTTGGGAAGGTTACTCAATGTCTGGTTAACACTAATCTCCGGTTAAACATAGTTATCGACGTTACCGACTCCCTGTTGTATGCATGGGGTCGAAGACGTCCACAACGATGTTTAACCGCAGATTAGTGTTAGCCAGACATTGAGTAACCGGCCCTTAGTAAGCAAAGTTAAGGGCCAGTTAACAATGTCTGGTTAACACTAATCTCCGATCAAACATCGTTATCGACATTACTGACACAATGCATATAACACTGTGTCGGTAACGTCGGCTATAATGTTTAACTGGGGATTAGTGTTAACCAGAGCTGGTGAAAACGGCCCTAAGAGCCAGTTTCTCAATGTCTGGTTAAGACTAACTGCAGGTTAAACATCGTTATCAACGTGATCGACACCATAACAAATAACAGTGATTCGATAACGTCGATAACGATGTTTAACTGGGAGGTAGTACTAACCAGACATTGATAAACTGGCCATACATTCAGGAAGAGTCTGGAATTATTTTGTCGAATTTAGTTATTTATTTTTAACATTTATTGTTGCTTTGAAAAAGATATCTTTGTTTGTTTGTACATAATTAATGGTGACACTGGATTTTAGTTTGGTTTTTGCTCTCTAGACGCCAGTATCGAAATTCTATGTAGAATTGCTCGGTGATTCCAAAAATCGAGTTAATTTTCTTTTTCTATGGATACGTTTACGAGATATTTGCAATTTACCGTTATTCAGCTTAAAAAAAGTGGTTCCAATTAATCACGTATATCTTACGAACCAATAAACCATATATACATAACTTTCCGATCGGAGTGATAGTTTCTGACAAATTAATTAATCATTCCAGCTTTTTTTTATTTTTTAATGACAAAATTAAAAAAATCTAACTGTAACAGAAGAAAAATTTAAAAAATAACAGGTTCTGTTTCGCATTCGTGCTAAAGCCTATTCTGTTCTCACGATCCGGCAGCTCGATTTTGGGGGAGGGAAATAAGAATCAAAAATTTTGTACGCCAAGGCGTTTTATTTTATTATATTATATATTATTTATAAATGAATTATATTCTTATAAGTCATATGGGTGTTTCCATACCGCCGTACGCGACATTCGTACGCTTATAGAGTAACGTAAATCTATCAAAAATAGAAGTTACAGAAAAAAAAGATTACGGTTATGTTGCAACCAAAGGGTACTATGTTTGAGAAAAAAATAAGCAGTCTCGAAACTTTGGTGTGGAAAATATCCGTTCAAAACCAGGTGATAACGTACTCGACAAAGAAAGAAGTGGTTTTAAGGCACATATACATATATGCGAAAGTCTGCGAATCATGAGAGTTTTTCTTTTCTCTAAAAATTCCTAAACTAAGCTAAATAATGTACCTTTACAATCCTTCCATTTTTTGATAGAAATTATCTCTGGTTAGTTTTTATTAAAAAAAGTATAATAACGTACGCGACATAACGTACGCGACAGATTTTTCCCCCATACAATATTTTTACTAGTAACACATACTCCTTCTCTCCACCGTTTCGCGTTTTCAAAACCTTTTTCCGTCATCTGAATACGAAATTTAAAGTTAAAAAGCCGTTTGAATTTATTTGCTTGCATTTTCGGTTTACATCTTCATGGAAACACGCATATATGCGAAAGTCTTCGAATCATGGGAGTTTTTCTTTTTTTTAAGAATTCCTAAACTAAGCTAAATAATGTACCTTTACAATGCTTTCATATTTTAAGAGAAATTATCTCTGGCTAGTTTTATATTAAAAAAAAAAACAATAACGTACGCGACAATTTTTCTCGTAAGTAATAAAATGTATTTATTGAGAACTCTTCTCGCCACCGTTTCATTGTTTTACAACTATTCTAAATAATTTAAATGGAAAATTTGCAATTAACATTGGTTTTGATGTATTTGATTGAAATTTTCGTACTTACAATAACGTATGCGACAAACTTTAAAGGGTAATAAAATTTTTTTTACTTCGGTTGGAAAGAAAATTTTACTGTATATCTTTAACTAGAAGAATTCTCGCTTAAGAATTGTAATCTGCATTACCTGCGACTGCCAATATACAAATGACATAGACAAACAATGTTTTTGCATAACGTACGCGACATTAGAATACTATTAGAAGCAAATCAAAAAATTATCGTTTTATTCGAGCTCTAACGTCTCCTCTTTCTCATTTTTATAGTTAGTTGTTATTGCAAATTTGATTTTAAGATGTAATTGTAATGTTTCAAATCTCTTAATTTAGTTAACAGGAAAGTGAAAATAGTTCATTTCATTAGAGAAAACTGAGTCGAAGAGACATTCAGTTTTACTCTTCCATTTTTGAGTTTTAAAATTCCAATAAGCTGAAATACTTCTATAATATAAAAATTCGAGTATTTTTCTCTTATTAATTCGTCTTAAAAACCCTTTTCAGTTGTTTTTATTTTTTCAGTCCTGGTTGACATTTTCATGGAAACACCCATATGTTTTTGAGAAAAATACACCGTAGTAATTTTAAAATTTCAAAATGACATTTCTCACACAGCGTGCTTTTTTAACACTTTATACCAATTAATCGTAGCGCTTTCGGCAGACGCAATATTAAATATAATATAATATAATATATAGGTTGAAATATTGCATTTTTTATGATTTGCATGCAGGTGTGCATCCTTCACACAATTTTATATCCCTCGAACAACCAGTCAGTTTTATAGCTATTCAAGACCTTTAATTTAAGCCAAGGTAGAAGTCTCTAGGCCCTTTGAGAGCTAAATTATTACGATTATGAAGTTAAACTTCGAAATTTCATTCGACATTTTACCCAAATTTTTTTCTAATTTCTGAGTAAAAAGTAGTACATCAGTGGGTTCAAGGTGTATTAAAGAAGGTGGTGTTGGGGCGACAGCTGAGTTTTTCGCCGTGGAGACTATTACGACAAAATGATGTGTTTGTTGTAACTCATACCAATGACAGTATGGACATCAGCGTATTATTTGTTAGTGTAATTTTTTACTTATATACGGCCAACACCACCTTGTTAAATACGCCTTGAGTGGGTTATTTCCCCTATTACTGTGTTACTCAGGTGTACGTGGAGTATGAGTAACATTCTTTTCTGCTCATTTATGGAGAATTTTATTAACGTTCACGTGCCGTATTTCATATTAAGGGCCGGCTACTCAACGTCTGGTTAACACTAATCTGCGGTTAAACATCGTTATCAACATCTTCGACACCATGAATACAACATGGAGTCGGTAACGTCGATAACTATGTTTAACCGCAGATTAGTGTTAACCAGATATTGAGTAACCGGTTTTAAGATTGTTAAATTGGTTCGTAAGATATACTTGATTAAGTTGAACCAATTTTTGTTTTAAGTTGAATAACGGTAAATTGAAAATATCTCGGGAACTTATCCATAGAATAAAAAATTAACTATACTTTCGGAATCAGGGAGCAATTCTACATATATAGAAATTGGATAGTAGCATCTATTGAATATTTTTGCTGTAAACCAGTGTAATTTGTAACAATAAATTGCATAAAAAATTACAAAAAAAACATGTTACTCCTTACTGAAAATAGAAATGTACTCCTTTCTTCGTTTCAGAATCTGGCAACCCTGCCATTGATTGTGCAAGCCAATATATCAATTTAACCGGTAAACTTGGAGTTCTGAACGTGGGTCTAAAGCTATTTTTTGAACATGCAACAAAATATTGAAGCCATGAAAATTGGGCTATTTTAGAAGTTATGTAGCTTTTCATTTGAAATGTAGCACTTTGGCTGCAATTGTATCCCAACGGCAACGCTGATCATAACGTGATCAATTTGGTTTTTCGTTCTTTGATCGGAGGACATCCAATGGGCTTTGCGAATGTTTTCCGGCGAACGTCGTGTTGCTATGCACACATTTTATGTGAATACCAGATCTTGACCAGAGCTTCTCAAATATCTATATCTTCGCTTACCCTCATCGAAATTTATTAGCAGCCAGACTGACAGACTTCTTTATGAGGGCGATGAGAATGCTTTATGGTTCGGATCTGGTAACATACATTTGTATGTATAATCAACCTAGAATTGAAAAAGTCAATTTGTAAGTTTAAAATTTGTTTGCAGTTGAATCTACATCGAAATATGTACTACTTTTTCTTATTTACCGCTACTACTGTTTGCCCGTTTGGGACCGAAATCAAAAATCTTCCCCAATTTTTTCTTCCCTTTTAAATACTGCCTGCAGCAAGAAGCAATTTAAGCGCTAATACATAAGTGGTTCAGAGACAAACTATGTAAAAAAGCTTCGAAGTTCGCCACCACAAGAAAGATACAAGCTCCGAGAATTATTAAGTGCATGCGCATTGACTACTCAGTTAAAGCACCAAAAACAATCATTTACTTACAACAACATAAATATTTGACATACACACAGTGGTGTAACTACCACAAACCGGCTGGGTTGCAGAGAAGGGAAAACGTTGGGTTGGACTCATGAACCAAAAATACAAGATCACCTAATCAAAGAAGCAAGAAAAAAGTATATTTCTGAGTGTTTTTGACATCTGCCTAAGAATGAAAACAAACAAAGAAAACGAAAAAGGCGCGGTGATTGAGTGCGATTAAATTGGTATTTATTATAAAATATACAAAGTGAAACTTGATGACAATTAGCAAAAAAAGTTCATAAAATATGGTTTTCATGATTGAAAGTGTTTTACAATCGCATATCATTACCACGGGTCGATTTTTCAATGCCACCGTTCTGGCCACAAACGTGCACCCACTTTTCACGCAAATTTACGCCTTTTGGCAAACCAAACATACGCACAAACTTGTTCCGACCACACAGCACTTTATTTTATATCATAAATATGTAATAAACCAAAATTTATAATTAAAATCGCTGCAGAAAACACATTCAATCGCTAAAAAATCACTACGAAGAGGTAGAAGACGATGTAAACAAACCCGAAAAACGTCAAAAACGCTACGAAAACTTTTTTCTGAAAATCGATTACAAATACAACGATGGCTGATTAGGTGATCTGTAGTCGTTGGTTCATGGGTTGGACTTATGTATGTATACAAATTATCTTACAACGTGTTATGAATTAATTCTTATCAATGACGTACGTACAAAGATTTGAGTGAACAAACAGCTAGCGGAGGGACATCTGGAAAAAAGCTAAGTTCGCACACCATTGCAAATGCGTTAAACACCTTCGCTCGTTCGCTACTAAGTACGAGGAGATAAAAGCAAATATGTACGAGCAAGCATATGCACAAAAGGTGCAGAAACGAAAAGGATATTCAACGCCCGCATTGGCACAAAACGAGGCCAATCCAATAAAAAATGTTGCACTAACGGCAGAGGCAGCAGTTCATTCAGACCGCTAGAGCAGTGAACAACGTCTCTTCAAGGAGAACAGTGGACAAAAGTGCTACAGCAAACACCTTCATATCAAAGCACATTTAAATCTAGTGTACAAAAATAAGTGATTTGATATTCAAAAACTGTAAATACAAATACATTGTTTACTACATATTAATTCATTAAAAATAAAATTAGTTTTACTTAAAACAACACAGAGTGCGATTTATAAACAAGGCAAAATGTGCTGCGCCAAACGCTCGAACCATTTTTTGAATTTGGTATTCATACTGGGTCTGTTGGTGTCGACCGTTGTAGCGGTGCCAACTTCTGTGCTGGTGCAGAACTCTGAAGTGACATCCAATATTAATGCGGCCAATAATAATCACAATCAAATGACGAAAGGTGAGAAACATATGTTAAATTTCACGACATAAGAAAATGCAGATGGGGAAATAGTAAAGTTGACTACTTGGCTTACATATGTATGTGCATATGGATAATAGCTCGCTAGCCAACAGGTGTTTTTTTACAATATTTTTCAATGGCAACAAATAAGTATAGTTAAGGTATCCACACACCTACGCGATTTTGTCGGTGCGAATCTGTTCCGACAAAAATTACAAGAATGCCGACCATAGTTTTAAATCAGGAACCACACACTTGTACAATTTTGCTGCAGCGATTTATTCGAACATTCACAGTTCTTCTTTTGGTCGTGCCGAAATCGCAGACTGCCGCGTTTTGAGAACGAAAAAGGTCAATAGAAGGATTTTACAATATTAAAACAAAATTGAACGTAAGGAAACAAAACATATGTATGTGATGTAGAAAAGTTAAGAATTTTATTTTTGTTTTAAAAAAACTTTTTGTTTGTCTATAAATTGACAGTTTTTGCTGCATAGATGTGTACTTGCCGTTTCGAAGCAGTAAACCTAGGCTTAAAATTTTATAGAACACTTAAAGAAAAAAATCGCCAAAATTTAAAATGTTTTTTCTCCGAAGTGCTGCCACTGAATTTCAAAATAAGTTAATATTTTAAGGAATTTTATAAGAGCACTTAACAGTGGAAAATTATAGGTAAAATGGTAAATGGGGTACGAAAAATTTAGGTACTTAGGCGGGTTGGGTAAATAAGCGGGGAGGTACTTAAGAGAGGGATTTTCTTCAGATTACATTTAAAAATTCACATTGCCCAAAAATGTTGGTTACTTAAGCGGGTTAGGTACTTAAGCGGGGGGTACTAAAGCGGGTTTCACTGTATTTCACTAATGTGGGTCTAGAAAAAAGGCTCTTTAGAAGAAAGTGTGCGTAATAAAGTTTCAAACACGAATTTTTAAAATCATATATTCAATTTTTCGCTTTATTTATAAAATATTTTGATAATTTTAAACACATTAAATTTTTCTTTTTACTTTTGCTGTGGTGTAGTGGTAAGCAGTGCGCGCTTCCACTCCGCAACGCCTGGGTTCAAGCCCTGGTCAAAGCAACATCGCAAAAAAATATCGAAAAAAGGTTTTTTCTTAACAGCGNAAGGAACCGGTTTTTCTAATGAGCAATATATGTATCAAGGAAGGGAATGTAAAAAGCAATGCGATAGTATGCCTCGGCGTCTCCGGTTTTCACATTAAAGTGATTCTTTTGGCGACTGCTGTATCGCGGTACTTTGATTTCTGTACCTAGGTTGGTGCATACTTCTTCTACGTGTTCGAAAAGCAAATGAAAGTTTTTTTCTGCATCTTGTCGCATTTCTTCAAA
>NW_016157146.1:251776-253977 GCF_001687245.7 Rhagoletis zephyria | reverse complement strand
TGTGAAATGTAAATTTTTTTGATGTACCTTGCTAAAATCTTGTATTAACACTTTTGTTAAATATGTTCAACACCTCCTTGTCATTACAAATTAACTCCAAAAGAAGCGTAAACAAACTTGTAATATGAGGAGTTAATGGGTTAAAAAGGGTGTACTTTATTGTACTAAAATTTATGGAGCTATAAAACGGCAAACCCTAAAAGTTTATGAAAGCTCTGATTAACCAATTTTAAATTCGAAAACGTTTAATCCAAATACACTCTTTGGATCAATTTAAAAATTTTCTGAGCAAATATTCATGTTTTTCTTATTCAATTCCTTAATACTTCAATAACACAGGTATACAAAAAAAAAAGTTTCTGCATATGCCAGGGCTGGCGAACCTAAGGCACGCGTGCCATTGATGGCACATAGATAGATAGATGGTACATAGATATGTAAATCCTTGAATAAGTCATGAACATTTATGAAGTAGTAGTGTAATTTAAAACCAATACCGTAGCATTATTTAAGATTTTTCAATTAAAATACACTTTAGTCCCTAACAAATACCATATAAACCTAGGCTTAAAATTTTATAGAACACTTAAAGAAAAAAATCACCAAAATTTAAAATGTTTTTTCTCCGAAGTGTTTTTTGAGTATACCATTTTATAGCCCATTCAATTTTAGTGCAATAATGTGCAAGTTTCAAGTTCCTAAAAATTGCCGTTGATTTTTTATAATTTTTTTGCCAAAGGTAAAGGTAAAGGTAAATATTTTAAGGAATTTTAAAAGAGCACTTAACAGGGGAAAATTGTAGGTAAAATGGTAAATGGGGTACGAAAAATTTAGGTACTTAGGCGGGTTGGGTAAATAAGCGAGGAGGTACTTAAGAGAGGGATTTTCTTCAGATTACATTTAAAAATTCACATTGCCCAAAAATGTTGGTTACTTAAGCGGGTTAGGTACTTAAGCGGGGGGTACTAAAGCGGGTTTCACTGTATTTCACTAATGTGGGTCTAGAAAAAAGGCTCTTTAGAAGAAAGTGTGCGTAATAAAGTTTCAAACACGAATTTTTAAAATCATATATTCAATTTTTCGCTTTATTTATAAAATATTTTGATAATTTTAAACACATTAAATTTTTCTTTTTACTTTTGCTGTGGTGTAGTGGTAAGCAGTGCGCGCTTCCNCGGCTAAGCTCATTGCTTCTGCAAGATCTTCATGAGGTACTTGTAATTGCCGGCTAGCAAAGCAACAACAATTTATAACAAGTAATTTTTAGCAAAAAAAAACCGACTTCAACTCCCATATAAAAAATATATATATATATATATATNCGCTTTGTGTGACAACATCAAGGCGCACGCCACAAATCGGAGGAGAAGCTCGGCCAAACACTAACATATGTGTAAGCGCCAATCTATATACTTATAAATCGATGAAACGAAGAATTTTAAAATTTTTCGTGTTTTTTTTTTAAATTCTTCTAGAACTTCGTCAACTGAAAAATGTATATCTTTGTGAATATTCATAGATGCTAGACCGTTGGTAGGTTTTAATTCTTTTCAGGCATGAAAAGCTTCGTTCAGGTGTGGCTATTGAAACGNTACACAAAAATTGCTCGTTAAAGGTAATTAGAATAAGGGGCAAAATTTCCCGCAAAAGCAAGCAAGACTGTTTTTATCGATTTAAAACAGTTTCGATAATATGCTATGTTTGGTGAAATCAATAAAGCAGTTATCGATATACACTTATGTAGACATAAGTCGATGGTGCCACGCCCATTTTCCAAAAATCTTTAAGTTTGTTTCATGTTAAGGAATTGATGTAAGATGAAGTAAATTGGCATCTTTAGTTATTGAATTCTCGTAGTTTTCGTATTTCTGAAATATACCGTTATTTATTTATTTATTTATTTCAATTCAGTTAGTCTACAGAGTATATATTCTNGTTTTTTTTCTTTAAAATCATACTTTGGAAACAAAACACTAAAATTATTTAAAACTGATTTATGGTTAAGGAACCGGTTTTTCTAATGAGCAATATATGTATCAAGGAAGGGAATGTAAAAAGCAATGCGATAGTATGCCTCGGCGTCTCCGGTTTTCACATTAAAGTGATTCTTTTGGCGACTGCTGTATCGCGGTACTTTGATTTCTGTACCTAGGTTGGTGCATACTTCTTCTACGTGTTCGAAAAGCAAATGAAAGTTTTTT
>NW_016157146.1:185622-251753 GCF_001687245.7 Rhagoletis zephyria | reverse complement strand
ACCACGTCAACCGATTTCGATAATTCTTTTTGCATCGGAAAGGTAGTGTCTCAGAGGTGGTCCCATACTAATCTGGTTAAGATCCGATCAGTGGATCATGAGATATATATATACATTTTTTTTTTATATGAGAGTTGAAGTCGGTTTTTTTTTGCTAAAAATTACTTGTATGCATATAAGGTCTTGTATGTAGCTTCTACAAAAAGCTTGCAGCTCCAAAGTTGTAAAGAAGGCTCGTTCGCAATAAAGAGATTGCGGATTTCTTGGCAGCGAATACTTCCGGATAAAGTGTTGTAAGGAAACATTATTGATAAATATGACCTCCTGTCCACCAGTGCTTGTAAGCCAAGTAGTTTCCATCTTGATTCGTAAGGTGGGATACCAGTACGGGTACCATTGGTTACGCTTGTAGGAACCCCATTAAGAGCACCAGTAAGGGTGTTGGAGGCGCCGGTAGGGACGCCAAAAGAGGAACCAGTAGAGGCACTATTAGTGGCGCCAGTAAGGGCTCAGTTGAGGCACGAGGATGGGTACCATTACATGGGCCACGAGCACAATTAATTCGATTTAGCGCAAATCCCGTGAATTTTTTCTGGATCATTTCTATACGTCGCGAGTGGAAATCATATAAAGGATTCCAGATGATGACTTCATATTCAAGGATGCTCCTGACCAAAGCCACATGAAGACATTTCAGAGTAAGAGGATCTCTGAAGTCTTTTGAGTTTCTTTAATAAAGCCTAACATAGAATAGGCTTTGTTAACTACGTAATCCACATGTGAGGAGAATGTTAACTTGCGGTCGAAGATTACACCTAGGTCTTTAATCCCATTTTTCCGCCTTAAGGTAGCTCCGCCTAACGAATAATTGAACAGTTTTGCGTTGCGATCGGGAAGGGTTCAAACTACCGGGGAAAGTTATATCGGTAAAAAAGAAGATATACGTGTCCCGGCGTTTCACTGGGTCACGTCTAGGAATCGAGATATATATATAACTATCATATAGGGAAAATTGTCACCTTTGGTGGTCTTTTTTTGACATTACTCGAGAACCACTAGTTCGATTTTGCTCAAACAAATTAAAAAAAATTTAAAATTACAATTCCTTTAATCTGTTCATATAACGTTTTTCTATATAATCAACAGTTTTAAAAAAATTTAATATTTTAGGCAAAAAATATTTTTTTTCTTCATACATTTATTTTTACCGGCAAAACTGTTGATTATATAGAAAAACGTTTTATGAACAGATTAAAGGAATTGTAATTTTTAATTTTTTTAAATTTGTTTGAGCAAAATCGGACTAGTGGTTCTCGAGTTATGTCAAAAAAAGACCACCAAAGGTGACAATTTCCCCTATATGATAGTTATATATATATCTCGATTCCTAGACGTGACCCAGCGAAACGCCGGGACACGTATAACTTGTTTTTGACCGATATAACATTTCCCGTTGGTTTCATCCCATCCCGATTTTGACTGTCGCATAGTGTTATTTATGCTACACCAATCTTTTAACGCTTCCAAGTCCTGTTGTAGATTTTGATAATCCGAGGAGTCTTCTATAAGGTTAAAGATTTTTACATCGTCTGCAAAAACTAGACTCCTTACCAAGTAATTCGCGCTGGTAAATCATTTATAAAAAGCAAGAAAAAAAGGGGACCAACATGGGTCCCTTGCGGAATATCCGAAGTCGCATTAATGACAATGTTGGATCTTGTAGAGCCGATTTTTACTACCAATTTCCTATTAAATAGGAAGTTTTTGAAGAACTCTAGTAGTATTCCACTAATCCCAAATCTTTTGAGCTTAGATAGGAGGATGTTCAGGTCAACTTTATCAAAGGCCTTCGAGAAATCTGTGCATATGACATCAAGCTGGGCACGTTGTTCCATTGCCGAAATTATGCTTTTAGTGATTATTGCTAAATTGGTTACAGTCGATTTCCCTGGAAGGAACCCATGTTGACTGTAACAGAGTAAAAATTTTACGAGCTCACATAATTTCTTATTTATAATATGATCGAAGATCTTAGCGAATACGTCTTGTTTAACAATTGCCCGATAGTTTAGTACACTGATTTTATCGCCGGATTTAAAGACGGTCTCTATGAAGGATAATTTCCAGCAATCTAAGAATTTACAGGACTTAATAGAAGCATTGAAGAGAATAGCAATCGGTTTTAAGACATTCGTTAAGCAGCGAATAAAAAATATCGCAGGAAAGCTATTGGTTTCGTAGTTAAAGCTCGGTTTCAGGATTCACTTGATTTGTGCATATTTATATCTGTTTACCTTATTTTTCTTAAAGAAGGCAACCCTCCAAGAGTATTTCTAAGGTAAATCTTACTCTACATTTTTAAATTATATTTAGCTATACAAAAATGTATACTTACTACTAAGTAAGCTTGTTTAGAATAAATCGGCCCATATTTCGAATTTTACTGCAGTAAATATTTCAATTTACATCACTTTATAAGCTGTTGTATGCATAATAGTAAATTCAATTGAATGCGGATCAAACAGATGTAAGTGTACATAAGACTGGGTTGCGAGAATAAGTTTGCAATTAGCCTTCTAGATTGAAAGATAAGTTTGAGAGGATTTTAGAGTCATTAAAAATCGTCCTTGGTGAGTCCAAATCGAGTTTTCTTCATAAATAACTATTTTCGTTATTACTCGCCTCATGTATGTAAATACCTTATATATTTCTCGGATGTCATGCCTTATGAGTTACCTATTAACATGAATATTTTATGAAGAGTAAAGTCGTATTTAATAGGGTTTAAATTGAGTACACGAAGATTTTGGATGTTTTTAGGACTAGCCAAGGACGAAAGTTTTTATGACCTTAAAATCCTTTTGAAGTAAGCTTTAAAAGTTGCAAAGTTTTTCTATCGTATCGGTCTAGTGTACATTATACAATGTGTACGTGTGCTCGGGCTATAGGTTAGGTATCGCTGTCTGCCGGGATGATAAGTACAGGCTTCTAATACATACTATAATAAGTAAAATATTAAAATTTCAGATTTGTTAAAATACTTTTGAATTTTTTATCTTTTTGACATTTTCAAAAGTGTCTGTCATGATCTCAAAACCGCCGTAAATGTCTGCCATTATTATTTTCGAATAATGATAACATTGAATGTCAAAATACTTAAATGCCAGACTTATTAAAATGCTTTCGAAGTTGGTCTAAATTTTCTATCTTTGCGACCTGCGTGACGCCGTATGGACCGCCGCCGGGATTAGTCTCCCTTCCAAGAATAGGAGGTATTAAGGCTCGCCTGAACACAATTTTAGCTTTGGTAAATTACATGCTGTCTGCTGTTCACTGGCGCTTCGACTAACTGATTATTTAAAAAAAAAGTAAGTGCGCCTGGGCCACACTAGAGAAGTGAAACTTACGTTACTTATCTATTTTGTCTCATAACCAGCGTTGCCATTTTAGCCGTTTTTGATAGCAACTAGCCGGAGAAAATTCGATCTAGCCGGCAGCCGATTTGTTAGCCGGTTTGTAAAAAAAAGTTAGCCGTTTTTAGCCGATTTTACTATTTGCCTAATTTTCAGGTGCAAAAAGTAAACAAGTTGTTCGAAAGCAATAATGCAGACCCAATGAAGATTTTTAATGAACTCAATGTTTTACTTTCGCATCTATGCTCCCTAGTGGTTATTAGCGCGGACACATTTGATCCTATATGCTCCCCGTTGGAACCATACCTTGCTCCATTTCCTCAGTTTTATCACAGTTTTGAAGAGTATTTAAAAACAAAAGTAAGCACAAACGCTTTTGACCACGAAGCCGAGAAAATAATTCGAGAAAATGGTCGCTATTTTATTATCACTTTAATAAAGGAATTACGCCAACGCCTCCCTACAAATATTGCCACACTAAAAAAAAATTACTTTTTTCGGTTGGAAATGCATTAAGAGTAATTAAACCAAAAGTATTTGTTCAAAAACACAAATATAATGCCGACGAAATAACATCCATAGAGATGCAATAGCAACGGTTAACGTTACATACCTGGAGTAATTTAGACTCAACTGTAAATTTTTGGGCCGAAGTTTATCAATTTCGAAATGCCCTAGGAGAAAACCCTTTTGCTGACCTTTGCAACCTAGTTTTTAGTTTTCTTGTTTTGCCTATAAGTAATGCAGAAGTAGAGCGAATATTTAGTTAAATGAATATAATAAAAACTAAGCAAAGAAATCCAATGTGTGTTAAAACGTTAAACGCTATTTTATATATAAGATACGGTTTAAAACGTGAAGAAAAATGCTGCCATAATTTTACTGTAGATGACGATCTCTTAAAGTTAATGAATTCAGGTGATATATACAATAGTGATTCATTTGATGAAGAGGAATATACACTCGATATAAATTAATGGTGTTAATTAGTCTTTCGTTTCTTGCGATTTATTTAAATAAAGCATATGGATTTTCACTAAAACATTTTAGCCGCTTTTTTTTGCCAATCTAGCCGGTCGGCCCAAAAAGTTCTGGCAACACTGCTCATAACCAATGTATACATACACACATCTGCTTTTGCTTAAGGTTATATTTTTTCTCTTGTTTCTATCTAGATCCCTACCTCTACCCCTGTTCGCTTTATTAACATTCATGTTATTCTGTTTTTCCATTATATTCATTTTTATCTTTATACTCTATCGATAACAAAATCGATAATAACGTCCAACAAAATATCAATAACAAAACCGATAGATAGATAACAAATCGATAACAAAATCGATGACAAATTCGATAAAAATTTCAACAGCAACATCGATAATACCATTGGTAGCTAAATCGATTAGATTATCGATAACAATATCGACAATTATCGATAACAAAATCGATAAATATCGATAACAAAATCGATTAATATCGATAGCAAAGTCGATAAATATCGATAACATAATCGATAAATATCGACAACAAAATCGCTAAGTATCGGTAACCAAATCGATAAATATCGATAACAAAATCGATAAACATCGATAACAAAATCGATAAAAAAAATACAAAATAGTTAAAAATATCGATTACAAAATCGATAAAAAATCGATAAAAATATCGATATAAAAACCGATAAAAATATGGATTATTTTATCGGTAAGTCTCGAGAATCCCGAAAATTTCTAATATCCCAAAATAGTTCCCAGATTGAGTCTCTGTGTCTCTCTCTATATCTTTTCCTCCTCAATTACCGTTTTTTAATCTTTCTTCCAAAATCTTCGTCTTTACTTTTATCGGTATCCTCATCCTCATCTTTGTTTTTACTTTTATGTTTATAATTTTCTTCATCTACATATTCCCCTCCACCTTTGCCCTTATATATATGTATAAGTAAAGTGTTTAAATTTACCTTGGTCTTCATTTTTGCCTTTATCTTTATTCATCTTTGGTTTTATTTTTATTTTTACCTTTGCCTTTATCGTTTTCTTTATCTATGTATGCACTCACCTTTACTTTCATTCTTGTATTGGTATTTTTCTAAGTTTTATTCTTTAACCTTTTATTAGCAATTTTTTGTTAAATTAATACCATACACTCAAGAAGCACTTGTTTCAGCCCCAATAATTTTCATTGAACCATTTCCGTTGCACCATTTTATTAGCAATTTTTTGTTAAATTAATACCATACACTCAAGAAGCACTTGTTTCAGCCCCAATAATTTCCGTTGCACTATTTCCGTTGCATCATTTCCGTTGCACCATTTCCGTGTGCAATTTCTGTTGAATTCGCCAATTTACTCCAAACCAACCAACCGCCGCTAAAGAAGTTTCACTTAAAAAAACTCAAAAGCTATACCAGCATGATTTTCGATGTATCTTTTTCAGAGGTAGCGAGATCCTAATAAAAGGAATAAGTCCCAAAACTTTCAAGTCAAAATTTCAGTTGGTTGCGTTGCGTTTTATAGATAAACTATCAGACGCGGCGAACTTCGTCCCGCCCAAAATAAATTTTTTGTATTGAAACATTTTGGTCCAACATTTGCACCAACAGTTCACGTTCGTGATTTTCATTGACGCATTTATCTTCTAATATTACGGTTTGGTGGTTGTCTGAAGGCATATTTTTTAAATAAAATAATAAAAATCTTAAATAACCGTGACAAAGTGTACATACATACATATATACGTAATTGTTTCTGTGCGTTTGAAAGGCGCCACGCCTCCTTTTCAAATAGCCCCAATTTTCTCTAAGAGTATGGGATTGATTTCATATATCTTCATACCATGTTCGAGTACCCTACCATGAACACTTCCGGAGATATGCAGTGTGAAAAATTCGGTTTGTATGGGAGGTGCCACGCCGCTTTTTCCAATAGCCCCAATTTTTCCTCATGACTATGCGATTGATTATATATATCTTGTACATACCAAGTTCCAGTACTCTACCATGAATACTTCCAGAGATATGCAGTAAGAAAAATTCGGTTTGTATGGGAGGTGCCACGCCCCCTGTACCTAGCGGTATGAAATATACATACTTTACATCCGTTTCTCATACCTACCATATATACACAAAAAATTTCATAAAGATCGGTCCAGCCGTTTAGGAGTGGGTCGACCACTAACACCGTGACACGAGATTTTTATATATTAGAAGATAATCATTATTTTTAACTGGAAAAATAAAACTCAACAATAATTATTATTTCTGAGCGAAAAAATAAAAATCATAAAATAACACAAAAATAAAACAATAACAAAATTTACGTTGACTAAAATATTACAGCTGATTCTTATAGGTTTTTTCCTAAAGATATTAGATTGGCTCTAACTTTCGAGCAACTTAGATTAGGTGCCGAAAAAGGCGTTTTTAGATATTTTTGAGTCTCTGTAAATCAGTAAATTGATGTAATATATCTGTCTGTGTGGGAGGATATGAAAGCCTTACCACTGCCTTTAAATACTCAAATTCAAAAAATTGTGGTTAAAATTCCTGTACCAATCTGATAAAGAAAAGGATAACGGCAAAGGTAAAAATAAAAACAAAAACAAAGATGCGTAAAGATAAATGCAAAAATGAAGATCAAGGTAAATTTAAATAAGTTACTTACACATACATATAAGGACAAAGGTGAAGAGGAATATGCAGATGAAGAAAATGATAAACATAAAGGTAAAAACAAAGATAAAATTAAGAAAAAGTTGAGGATGAAAATATAAAGAAAAGGTTATAGATAGAGATAGACTCAACCTGGGAACTAGTTCGGTATTCTCGGGACTCATCGATATAATAATCTATCAGGCATGTTCTAAAATTCGAAAATTTTAAATCGACTCGATTTCGATAATTTGCTCGATGGTTTTTAACCCAAAAATTTACAAGTCTCGCTTTAAAATTATTTATTTCATATCACTGCTGCTTCTTTTACGAGTTTCAATTAGAATATTCATTCTTTTCATCAGATATAATTAAAAATTATTTGTCAAATCGAGTCTCGAATTTCAGAACATGCCCGTATATTTTTATAGATTTTTTGATAGAAATTGTTAGCAATGATTTTTACTGGTTTGGTTATCGATATTTTTTATCGATGTTACTGTCGATTTTATTATTGATACGAGGATACTGACAAAAGGAAAGATGATAAAGGAAGAAAGATTAAAATAAAGGTAATTATAAAAAAAAATATATATGTATGTATATATGTAAATAGAGACACAGAGACTCAACCTGGGAACTATTTTTTGATTTTCGCTATTATCGGGACTTATCGATATTATAATCGATATTTGTGTCGATTTTGTTATCGATATTTTTATCGATTTGGGTATCGATACATTTTTGTTGATTTTGGTTATAGATTTTTTTTCGATTTCTCCTCTGCGTTGGAAAGACCAGGTGGAGAAGGGCTTGGCTACACTTGGCATTTGCAATTGGCGTCAGTTGGCACAGAAGAGAAACGACTGGCGTGCTTTATTGAAGTCGGCCAAAACGCTTAGGCCCGTTACAGCGCCAAACAAGAAGAAGAATTCGGTCTTCAATTCCATAAATATGTATGTACATATATGTAATAGTGTAATAAGAGCGATTTTATACAACCGAGGTAACACATATTTATGGAATAAATCAGGAAGTGTTGAAAACCGAATTTTTGAATTTAACTCATATCAAATTTTCTGTATAAAAACTACGAATTAAAAAAAACCTTCATTCGTCAATAAAAATCTCAGTAAGAACACATTTCCCAAGCTTTGATCTTAATGGTATGGCGAAGTCTCATCTCATCAAGTAGACAGTAGACTACATATTGACTGCATGGCGCCATGGCAAAAGGATTTTTAGTTTAAATTGTCACTTCTCATCAATAAGTCCATTATTAAAATATTATAATCCGCACTTCGCTCGGATATACATAAATATGTACGTATGTATGTATGTACATACATATATATGCCTTGGCAGCGGATAATGATAAGGATATTCAATATGACTGCTTGTGGGTTCTTCGCTTGTGGTTTGTTTACGTTGTTTTTGATTCTAGTATTAGCGTTGGCGTTAGTGTTGGCCATGGCGAGAATGCTGCTCATCCTATATACACACATATTTACTTTTCTGCATTGGCTGAGATTACCATGTATGAGGTGGGGTTTCTATTTTTAGAACAGTATACAATTTCTTCAGCTTTTTCTCTATTTACAAAGCCTGTAGCGAGTAAACAGCAAAATAACAGCAACGTAGTTGAACAACATTCTGTAAAATGACGGGAAGTAACTTTGTTCGTTGGACTATAATTCGGTTCTTTCACAAGCACAATATTTACATAGTTTATTTAAAATATGGCAGCATGAGTGGGTGTAATGAACATACCCAGTACGGCATAGCTCAACCAGTTACCTCAGAAAATTATTATTTTTTTCTACTTATGTAGCAACTAACTTCAAATTGATGTCTAATCACCTAGCAGCCTCCTTAATATAAACCAAATGCTTACACTTTTGATACATATCTTTGCAAATAATGCAATATTTGATGAAAAATCATCTAATTAGCATCAATTAACTATTTCAGCGTGAAAATACATCTGCAAAAGGCACATACCGAATTTCAACTGCATTTTAAAGTAGTTGAAATCAAATGCAGAATCGCATGATTGACTGATGCCTGGGTCATCGCCATGTTAAAGTCAACAGTTCGTTCCAAGGAAGAAAGTCATATCTTCAACTAGTCGTGGTGGGTAAAAAACTGGTTAAACATCGATATTTAAACTAGTTTCTTTCCGTACTGGGTAGGTAAAGAGACACACGTACTCACATACATATGTATGTATTTACGAATATATACGTGTACTTGCACGAGTGCATGTCCATACATGCATATCTATGAATAGATGTACTTTGTAGCATATACACTTTAGTTTTTTTTTATGCGGTATATGCGTTCCTCAGAAAGCTGCATAAGAAAAATCCGCATAAAAAAGTTCTTTACTTTCATACAAAACAAGGAAGTACGTTCCAGCATTTTCAAAAACCGCATAAATTAAGCTATTCCATGTAAAATATTCTAAAAAACCGCATAATAAACGAGGCAATATCACGGTACCCTGGAAACATATTAAACCCTTAAGTTGCTTCCCTTCGCCGATTTCTGTTGCTACAATTCGGGGGACCTCACTGAACATTAAAAAAAAAGAGCAAAATCCGTCGGACGCCCTTTTTCTATGGTGACTTTTACTAATTCAAATATTACACAGGCCAAAAATTGGAAAAAATGTTGTTTTCTAAAATGTTAAAGCATTTAAAGCATATAAGAGACCATCAAGTCAAGGTACACAAATGGTATTTTCAGGGACAGTAGTTGGGAATTCTAGCCTTAATTTAAGGCCAAGTGGAAGGTTCTATCACCTTTTGTTTTTTTACTAGAGCTTCTCAAATGTTGCAAAAAACGCGATTTTTTTTAACTTTGACCACGTTTTTTTCAAAATCTAAAGCTGATAGAAACTTTATACTTATAGATTCGTAATCAGCACAAAAAGTCTATCATAAACAGCTTTAACAGTTTAGGAAACAAAATTGTTTCCAATTTTTGTTGGCCTGTGTAATTTTTGAATTAGTAAAAGTTACTATAGAAAAAAGCACCCGACGGATTTTGCTCTTTTTTTTGGAAAATGTTCAGGGAGGTCCCCCGAAATAGTAGTAGTATCTTATATATAAAATAAGTACACGTTTTTGGTGTTAGTTTATAACTTGAGAACGGCTCCACTGATTTCAACCAAATTTATACAACGTATTCGTGCTATCATGCAGATGGTTTGCGTGAAGTTTGCGCGAAAAAGGGGTGTGGCACCTCCCATACTAACTAAATTTTCCATGTTGTATATCTCTTGAAATATTTGTGGTAGAGTAGTGAAAATTGGTATAGAGATATATGAAATAGTTCCATACCCATGGAGAAAAATAGGCGGTATTGGAAAAGGGGGCGTGGCACCTCCCATCTTATATACAAAAATAAGTGCACGAATTTAACCAAATTAATACGGCATATCCGTGCTGTAATGCAGATGGTTTGTCTTATGTTTCCCGAATTCGGAAAAGGGGGCGTGGCACCTCAAATACTAACTACAATCTTCATGCTGTATATCTCTCTAAATATTTGTGGTAGAGTACTGAATATTGGTATAGAGATATATGAAATAATTCTATACTCATGGAAAAAATGGGCACTATTGGCAAATGGGACGCGGCACCTCCCATAGACGTAAAATATTTAATCAGCTATAATTTCGGAACCACAAGTCACATTACCCCTTCAATTCCTTCTGATATGCCTTTCGAATTAACAATATTTCAGTTTCCAGTTCGCCTAGCTTTTGCAATGACAATAAACAAGGATTCCTTAAAATATAACCCAAAACTTTGTCGAAAATAAAATGTATGATAATTGCATTGGAAAATGCATTTATGTTGATAGATGTTTTGAAGTTTTATAAACATTCTGGGAAATAATACTAGAGTTATTATT
Organism: Rhagoletis zephyria; assembly: GCF_001687245.7. Lineage (NCBI taxonomy): Eukaryota > Metazoa > Arthropoda > Insecta > Diptera > Tephritidae > Rhagoletis > Rhagoletis zephyria. Next base: position 240,773 of record NW_016157146.1, on the reverse strand, counting down.
CCAAAGAAATTAGATAAGTAACTAATATTTAAATATTAAACATTGGTATTTCTGCTATTATATAATTTATTGGAGATATTTTAATGTAAATAAAAACACCTGATGTGCCAAACCGTCATTACTACATTTCATTCCATAACACCCAAGCTATACAACTGTCCTTCCATATTCTGCTATCGCAGCTATAGTAAATTAGAGCAGATATAAAATCTTTACATAAATTACACTGGATCACAAATTTTAGTTTGGTTTTTGTTCGCCAGACGCCAGTGTACAATTACTATGTAGAATTGCTCGGTGATTCCGAAAATCGAGTTAATTTTTTTCTATGGATACGTTTTTGAGATAATTGCAATTTCAGATTAAAATATCTCCAGATTCGCTTGTTTGATGAAAAAATTAAAAAAATTAAAACTTTAAGAGGGATAAAACAATAAATAACGACTGTTTTGTTTATTTTTAATTTTTTTGTTAACTAATTTCTCAGAAACTGTGAGGCCTATCGAAAAGTGATTTGTATATGGTTTATGAAGAATTTCATTGGCTTTGATTTTCCATATTTCGTATTAAGATTGTTCAATTGGTTATTAAGATATACATCATTAACTGGAAGCACTATTTTTTTAAGCTGAATAACGGTAAATTGCAAATATTTTGAAAACGAATCCATAGAAAAAAATTTAATCGATTTTCGGAATCACCTAGAAACTCCTCATAAGAATTGGATAGTGTTATTTTGCATATTTGTATAAAGACATGGGGTGAAACCCGCGGGTAAAAGTGAAAATTCCACACTGCTTCAACTTCAAAGCCCTCAAGAAATATCGATGCTAGCGGTTTGATGTTCTAGGACGTTTTTGTAAGAAATTGAATGCCGTATAAGTTTGTCATTGACATTTTTTTGTAGCTCTTGTTATTTACGAGAGAGGGGCAAAAAAACGATAATTTCTTGAAAAAGTTTGGTTTAGTGACCCGTGCTACTTCACAGGTGAGAGTTAGGGTTACGCCGCAATGAAAACTTTTGTAGAACATTCAATTCTGAAGAAATCCCATCGTTGACTACCAAATGCCTCTGAGCTGTAGAATTTTGAAAAAAAAATCAGAGTTTACGTGTATTTTAAACAGGAAATCTTATTAATATGAATATTAAGAGCTCAAGTTTTCGGATTCTTTTTTTTATTTTTTCTACAATATTTCGAGGTGGGAGTGAAAAAAATAGTCGCCAAGAAAAAGCACCCTTATACATATATATATATATATATATATTATATATATATATATATATGTATATTAGGGTGGTTCCTAAAATCAAAATCAGTCTCACCACTAACAATCGGTAACACCACTGTCATAGATATCACATATAAATTTTGGTCCCGATTGGAGACGGTTATGGCGTGTCGCACAAGGGGCAAAGTTCAGAGGAATCTGGAGACTAAAAAAATTCAAATTAAAAATTAAATGCTGTACAGTGTAATGATTTCAGTATCCTCATTTATGTATATTGTAACAATCAATATCTTATAAAGGTAAGTCTAATTTTTTTTATCTAAAACTAATAAAGTTAGAAGTGGTAGTTATCATAATAGTCCTTGACATATATTTTTTTCATAAGTAAATATTGAAAGTTTCCAAGAATATTCAAGGATAAAATTTTAAAAAGACATTTTCAATACTTATTCGTCCTGGTGCACCCAAAAATAATTTTGTTTTATTCTACAGAACTTTTCCTTTGAATTGATACCCATATCGTTATTCTACACTGCACCGAATCTTTTGAATAATTTTTTTATTCAACCATAATCTAGAAATTTCAAAGTCCTTTTAAAAAATCTTGACGTCAGAGAGAAAAACTAAAAACGAAGTTTTAGTATATTTGGCCCCCAGTTTTGTGAATGTATTGATTTTTTCGTGTGTAAAATTGACTGCCGTACGGTGTAATACGAAAATTCTTTAATTTTATGTTGTTATTCCCAGTAGCCTCACTCAGCGCCTCTTAGAGTGTTGTCTACCTAGGATTAAAATAGTTGGCCAGTCTATGGTTAAATAAATCTTATTTAAACTACCGGTAGTTGGTTTGGCCGCTAGGAGTGGATGTAAAATGTTGACTTGGTTAACCGCTGCAGGTATTAGGAAAAATAAGGATACTTAAGAAGCATCAAGCCAAGTTCACCGACTTATAAAGATACAGATATCCATTGATCCACAAATAAAATATTCAAGGGAGATAATTGAACCGGTGAGTTCGACAACCGAACAAGTCCAAAATTAGCGTTCCGAGATAATCAATAAAAACCTTTTTACGATGTTATTGTGGCTTATTAACATTTTATTTTTTAATATTTTTATTGAGCTTTGTACGACGATTGTTTATTAGGAAAAATTGAAAAAGCAACAAAGTCTAAGCGGTAGAAGTTACAGCAGCTGGTGATCTCCGAAACAGCTGATATAACTTCTACCGCTTAGACTTTGTTGCTTTTTCAATTTTTCCTAATAAACAATAGTGGTACAAAGCTCAATAAAATATTAAAAAACTAGGGCTGTGCGATTAATTGATTACTCAAAATTTTAATTAATCATAAAGTAAATAACTCAATTATTCGATTAATTGGAAATTATGATTACTCAAAAGTTCAGTTACTCGAGTAATCAAGATTTTTGATTAACCAAAAACAAAAATATTTGAGTAATTTGCTTTATGATTAATCAACATTTCGAGTAAAATGAGTAATCAACATTTCAACTCTTTACATATGTATAAAGTAGTTAAAGTTCCTTGATACTTTGAAAACAACGTTTCTGTTTTCAAAAATTAAAACAAAATTTTTTTTTCATATACAGAATGTAAAAAAGAAAATAAGCATTTTCCAAAGCAAACTCTTTTAACGAGCAAAATTATTTTTTTTGAGTAATCATATTTCAAGTAACTCGATTAATCATCGTTTTGAGTAATCAAAATCTTGATTACTCGAGTAATTGATTAACCGAATAATTGATTAACCAACTTGCTCGAGTAATCGAATAATCGCACAGCCCTATAAAAAACCTTTTAATGTTGAAACTACTATCGGCATACAAAGAACAATTTAGATCTCCTAGTTTCTAATGTAATTTTAACGGTAATGTTTTAAAGTCATAAAATTATTCAATTTAACTACGACAAAATATTGTTAAAGCGACAGAAAATATATATGTAATAGAGGGCTGCATGAATTCATTCAAACTTCTAGCCAAACAGAGTACAGTAGATTTGAATATTTTACTTCACATACAAAACACTCAGCGTTTGGAATTTTATAAGTTATGAATACACATTTTGTTTTATATTTTCTACCTTCAAATGGAAGAATGTGAATGAATGAATAGAAAACATTTAAATCATCCGAACTCATTTCGGTAAAAGTTTTTTTCTACAAACAAGTTTTTTCGTATATAATAGGAGCGCAGCAATACATACATACATACATATGTATGTTTGTACATATGTGTATAGAAAAAATATTTTTGGATATTCATACAAAAAATTGTCATTTATTTCAATTCAATTTATTTTCACTTTGTTTGAATATTGTAATGTCGACACAAATATCAGAACAGCTATTCACTCAAATTCCAAAAAATTTCAAGCCAAAATCATTCATTCGTTTTGTATATGAATAATTCATAAGCCGTTTTGAATGCATTCATGCAGCCCTCTAATATGTAAGTATGTATTTACATATCTTTCCGGTGATAATCAGGGCTGGCAAAACTACGCATAAACAATTTATTTTAAGCGATTTAACAAAATATGCTCTTAAATATGTTAAATCAATTAAGTTTTATTTCAATCTTTCAATATTTTTATTCAGTAATAATAATAATAATTGAATGCTTTTTGCATATGTATGCATGTTCTGGAATTTTGAAGTCAATATTTCACTGGTTTTCCGATGAGCTAAAAACTTGACGGGTGTCTTGAAGTAAGGATCAAAACGATCCTTTCAGGCGAGAGCTGAGGGGTTAAAATATTCTACGAAAACACATCCCACGAAATTTTAATATACACTGAGCCAAAAGCACAATGGTTTTTTCAACCAAGTTGTGGTTTGATTTTTTCATCGTTAATAAGCCGATTGTAAGAAATGAGATTTAAGTTCAACATTTGAGAACAAATTCGTATGTACGGCTGTGGCTGAACGTGTAGAAGTGCTTGCTGTTGTTTGTTGGCTTCCAGCCAAGGCGAATGTCGTCAGCGCGATACATATTTTTTTGTTTTTGGTTTTTCTTAATTATGAAAAAGCACCTGTGAAGTTCGGAACATAAACGTATTCAAACGAAAAAATCGACAACCAAAAGTTTGGTTAATGTAAACAAAATTGTGGTTAATATTACCAAATCATTGTTGAAAACATCAACCAAGGAATTGTTAATATTAACCAAAAATCACATTGGTTCCTTTCAAAGTTTGAATTTGGTAATATTAACCAATTTTTTGTTGATTTTTTGCTCAGTGTATATGTCTTAACCTTTAATATCGCAATTCAATCATTTTTCCACTTTTTTGAACTACTTAGGCCGGGACATGACAATGTTTGCAAATCCATCGAGTGTTTTATTACTGCATATGTACATATGTATACCCTTGAATATATTAGCAAGGTCCGGGCTGTGTTGAATTGCCATAAAACTGTCGCACAGTGCTATCAATCAAAAATGGCCTTCTCTGGTAATTGAAAATTATTGAAAAATTAAAAAAAAACTTCCTTAATATTTATGTACATATATGTACATAATTTTGAAGCTTTTTATGTACATAGCTGCAGTGTAATAAAATAAAATTACTATTTTTTTCAAAATTACGTTAATTTGGAGTATTTAGTAATGATTCATCAAGCCTTTCATCTTCAGTAAGTAACTTTATAATCTGACACAATGGTTCACTTGCTCCTGGATTGCTCCATCGTCCAGTTGTTTTATTTACCAACATATGCTTGAGGTCTCACTGCGAGTCACTATTTATATATTTATATGGACCCCAGTTTGCCAGTATATTCGATGCCGATTTACAGGGGTTCCTTTTAGCTCTAATATTAGCAAAAGAGTCAAAAGAAAAGCATGTAATTTGCACCTAGAATACAGAAATTCCATCTAACGCTAGATTCACCATATTATATCCAACAGATTTTAATAAGTATGTCATCAAAAGTTAAATTGATGTGGATTCCAGCACACTCAGGCATCTTAGGTAATGAACAAGCCGATCAGGCCGCGAAGTTTGCCGTGATATCTTCCCTGCACCTACATATGCCATTTGGCAACAAAACATTCAAAAAAATTTCGCCAATGCACTGAACACCATGCTGACGATTGGTTAACTTACCAACACCAATATAAACAGGTAAACCCTCAAGGAGTTCCCATCTCACTTCCGACCAACACGACAAAATGGGCAAATATATTACTACACTGTCCAACTCTTCAGAACATCCGGGATCAATATTTTGACGGGCGCAACCCACTACAATCCATTCTACCATATCCTTCCGCTAACAATATAAAATGAATAGAAAACTTCCTGAAGCAGATTGAAATATATCACTTACTCTGATTTCACTGCATTACAAATTTTAGTTTGGTTTTTGGTGTCCAGACGCCACTATCCAATTTCTATGTAGAATTGCTCGGTGATTCCGAAAATCAACTTAATTTTTTTCTGTGGATACGTTTTCGAGATGTTTGCAAGTTACCGTTATTCAGCTTAAAACAAAATGTGGTTCCACTTAACCACGTATATCTTTCGAACCATTTTAACAATCTTAAAATTTTCCGATAGGACTGATAGTTTCTGAGTAATCATTCGAATTTTTTTATTTGTTAATGAAAAAAAAAAATCTAACTTTAACAGAAGGAATATTTAGGGCCTTATTCTGTATCACGAACGATAGGCAAAACGAACGATTCGTCTGCAGACGACAACCTATCAGATTGCGATTTTAAACTCTATCGGTCGTCTTCGTCTTGCTTTTCATACATTACGTTGCAATGGTCTCGGTTGCGTTTAAACCGGCTAAAATGATGCCGCCGGACTAATTTTTGAAGCATTCCTCTGCAGACGAATCGTTCGTGTTGCCTATCGTTCGTGATACAGAATAAGGCTGTTAAAAAATAACAGGTTCTGTGCCAAATTTTTGCCATTGTGCTAAAGCCTGTTCTGTTAGAAGAAAAATCAAGTTACTAATGAAGGAAAGCGAGGGATAAATAAAGAAGTAATGAGTGGTCAAATTAAAATGCGCAAATGTTTTTTTGTAAAATATGAGCAGAAAAGCGTGTTACCCAGGTGTACGCGGCGTATGAGTAACTTTCTTTCCTGCTCGTTTTTCATACAAAAAATCTTTGCATATTTTCATTTGACTACTCACTATTTCTTTACTTTTCCATCGATTTTCTTCATTAGTAACTTGATTGTTTTTGTAATAGAATAGGCTTTAGCACAAATGCAAAAATTTGGCACAGAACCTGTTATATGTTTAATTTTTCTACCGTTAAAGTTTGATTTTTCAAAATTTTTTCATTAAAAATAAAAAAAATAACTGGAATGATTAATTAATTTGTCAGAAACTATACGTCCTATCAGAAAGTGATGTATATATGTTTTATTTTATTAGCTTTCATTCGCCGTATTTCATATTAATATTGTTAAATTGGTTAGTAAGATATGGGCATTCCCATGGTGGCGCACGTGACAGTCGTACGATTTCAATATGATACAAAAAAGGAATACCATTTGTTTTCTTTAACTTTTTTTGGCCATTGTATAGCGCATAATTAGCTCTATATTTAACCGAAAAATGAAATCAATCGAACTGCTTGGTCCTGAAATATAAGCATTTAAAGAGAGTGTCGTTACGTAACAAAAAACGGAAGTTGATTTTTTCTTTTCTTACAAAATCACAAAACTCTGCGAATTGTGGATGGCTATTTTCATGAAACTTATTTTAATATGATTTGGAGCAATTCTAGTTGTTTTTAGAGTTTTTTGAATTAATGCAAATTGTTTCAATTCTCTTTTACAACCCCAAGTGTGAAACGTGACGTGACGTGGCGTCACGTGACATAAATTTCCATCGTTATATTTTTGTTAATATTGCTTTTAAATGAATTTTCAACGCAAATAAAACATGTATTTTATGTAGAATATACTTTATATTTTGACTTCAGCGCCAATTCAGGGTCAATTTATTAGAAATCTATGATTTATTATGTTTCAACCACATACGCCAAATTCGAACCAAATCGGACCATAAATACGGTTTTTCGAAATATCTCGACCTTGGCACCACCTAGGAAGACCATTTTATGCAAACATGATTCTACTTACATAGCCAGTATATATTTTAAAAAGCAGACAAATCGGCCCGTAAATACGTTAGATATAAAACTTTTATTTTTTTTGTCGTGGTGGACCTTCCGCTGGAAACACCCATATACAAATTTTTGTTTTAAGCTGAATAACGTTAAATTGAAAATATCTCGAAAACTTATCCATAGAATAAAAAATCAACTTGCTATGTAGAATTGCTCGGTGATACCGAAAACCGAGTTAATTTTTTTCTATAGATACATACGTTTTTAAGATAATTGCAATTTCAGATTAAAATAACTCCAGATTCGTTTGTTTGATGACAAAATTAAAAAAATTACAAATTTAAGAGGAGGAAAATAAAAAAACAACTGTTTTGTTTATTTTGAATTTTTTTGTTAATAAATTTCTCAGAAACTGTGAGGCATATCGAAAAGTGATGTGTATGTATATGGTTTATGGAGAATTTCATTGGCTTTCATTTTCCATATTTCGTATTAAGATTGTTCAATTGGCTCGTAAGGTATACGTCGTTAAGTAGAAGCACTATTTTTTTAAGCTGAATAACGGTAAATTGCGAATATTTTGAAAACGCATCCATAGAAAAAAAATTAATTCCATTTTCGAAATCAGCGAGAAACTCTATATAGTAATTGGATAGTCGCATCCATTGAACATTTTTGCTGCAAACCAGTGATTTTAATTTCAGAACTAAGCCGATAGCCCTGGTAGCTTGTGCTTAAATGTTATTCTATAATTTTAATTGTAAATAACAATAAATAATAATAATAATAATTTATATGGATTTTTACTCATCTGTCTTTTCCTTTTCCCGAAAATGTACGATATTGTTACCATATACTATGCATGTAAAATATATTCACAAACCAACAGAAGCCCTGGTGATAACATTTCCTATATATGTATAGGCAAACATAATAATATTTTCGTTGTGTCTACCTTTGTCTCCCTGGCTGAGTGTCAATTCTGCCTATTTCGTTGCTATTGTCTAAGTGCTTGGCAAAGAAAAGCGAAAACCTGTTGCTGCTTATGTATAGTTATCGGCGTACATATGTATATACATATGTAATACATATATTTTTTTCTTTGACGTTTCCCACGTCCACGAATATCCTTGGTTATTTGTTTTTTCCAGTCATCTACATACATATACACACATGCATGTAAAGAGTATTTGCGTGGGTGAGCTAATAGGAGAACATGCGCAAGAACGCCGCAGAGTACGCACTCGAAGGTTTAGCTTCCATTCTTGCATACAGATACTTATATATGTATGTATGTATGTATGTTCAATAGTTAAAGTGAAAGCAGAATTCATATTTTTTCTGATGGCATTTATGTATGTATGAATGTACCAGGGATGCCAACGCGTTTTCTCTTTCTCCCCGTTGGCCACCGCAAAATTTCCCGATTATCGGTGAAATTTCCCGCACTTTTCAAAACTCAAATTTTGTAATTTAATTGCTTGAATTTATTAACGAATGTACATTAGAGTGGTCCAAAAACTTTTTTTCCGAGATAGTGTTTGGGTCACCTTCCAAAATTTTTCCTCTTGCCGAAAGAGGTGCTGATACCATACTTTACGTTTCTAAGTATAAATTTAGAGGATGCTCATGATGCTCATATTTTACTCTAGAAGTAGTCTGTACATACATATATTAATTAAACAATTGGTTAAGCAACTTAAGTACATTTCAAATTTAAATTATCTAAAAAATATCACAAGCTTCAGTTGTCATCGCAACAGTAGCTTTTAATAACAATCACCAATATTTTTATCAGTTTCACAGCGATTCAGTAGCTTCTTTCAAGGTCATTGATCACCCTGTATTGGTTACAGTAGAAATTTGAAAGTTGTTATATATATTACAAATGTCAAAATGAAAAAAACTAAGGAGGTGCCCCGTTTGTTAGGATGAATTTTTTCCCCATACAAAAATTGGACCACTCTAATGTACATACATTGTTTAAATGCAAAATTTTTAAAAAATTTTTTAACATACGCCATATAAGTCAAAGTTTATAACTTTGGGCAAAACTCAAAAAAATTCAACAAATTAAAAAAAATTTTCATCTAAATTTTCGACTTCTTACTCGGAATTTTTAGAAGCCAATTTAATTGTAGTGGCTAAAAATTACAGTTGGTTTTTGAAACTTTTTTTGTTTTGCTGGGGCCTTTCGCATTTTCTTCCACTCGGCTCACTTGAATTTATATATTATTATTATCTAATATTAGCTAATGAAAATAAAATTTCACATATTCATAAATTAATAAATATTTGCATTATTGAATATGTATGTATGTATATATAAATGAATATACATAAGTAAAATTAAAAAAAATGGCAACTTGGGGCAAATAGTTCATTTAAAGATCCGAACTAGGTCGTTCGATCAATTAAATAAACTAATAAGTTCGTAAATTTCTCAAATCTACTGGCAAGACCAATTAAATTCACCTTGATTGCTGGCATCAATGTTTTTATAGTGTTGCTAATTCGAAATTGGCATAATTGTAATTGTCCTTAGCCAATCGGTAATTTTTTCTCCGTGGTGAGACGGGGTAGAAAAATTCGTTATGGCGTACAAATACATGAGGGGTATTCACGATCCGGTGCATACTGTATAGCATGGTGCATAGATAGCACGACTGGCTAATTTTGTTGTTGTTTGAACACATGAAATAACAACAATCATGCTATTTATGCTATATATGCACCATGCTAGACAGTATGCACCGGATCGTGAATACCCCTATGGAATTTTACTGTGCCAAATGCAAAGTAAGCTTTCATTTTCACGTTCACTCTTTATTACCGCCAAGCCATATTATGTGTATACATGTTTATAAGCTGTAAAAATTTTACTTAGCCCCATGAGGCCCTAAAAATTAAAATTTTGCAAAAACTATTCGGCAAGTTCTTTAATGATTTAAAATTAAATAGTCAAAATTCCCCGCAAAAGGCTGCTCATTACCCGATTCTCAGCAATGAGACAAATTCCCAGCAAATCGGGGAAATAGGTATGCACTTTAGGGATGTTTCGAATGTCAATTTTTCACATTCGCGAATTTTCGGATTGCGAATGTGCGAATGCAAATGGTAGGAATGACATTAAAAAAGCTATAATCAACTTAAGTCATCATTTTTATTACTTAAAGATTTTGTAAATTATTAGAACATTGAAAGAGTGCTTAAGCTATACAGTGTTTAAATCTAGTAGTCAAAGTTCAAAAGGGTCATATTATGTTTCAAAAAAAGTAATTTTGCTGCCTTTTCTCCCATGAGGCGATTTCTTAGAGGCTCGTAGGCCGGCTACACTGCGCGCTTGCGGGTGGAGCGCTCAAATATTTGCGGGCCAGATATGTCAATTAGTCGTATTTTAGTTAAGTTTTCCACAAATCGAGAGGATTTTCACCGAGATGAGCTCGTTTTTCTTTAAGATAAGCCTTCAATTGAGCTTTAATTTCACATTTTTTAATGTCTCCAGATTCTACATCCCAGCCTTCTAAAATTATTTCTAGGTTGCTTGTAATACTTTTAGCGGTACTTGTTGAAGGCCCATCAATGTTGCTTGATATACTACTTAACCGTTTACCCTGCAAAAATCGTTGGACCATGTAGTCTATGTGTGGTATATTGGAGTACTTACAAAAGTGTTCCTCTGTCATGCTATAGCGGACCAACTCGTGTCTCTGCACCAGCTTATTGTTACCCGAACACTGCTCGTGTTTTAACGAAATGTGATTGAAGTTCAGCATTTGAAAGCACATTTGCATGTCTGGCTGTAGCTGAACGTGTAGAGATGCTGGCTGTTAGTTCTTAGCTGTTTTTGGTTTTTATTAATTTCAAAAAAGGCACCTGTGAAGTGAAGAACACAAGCGTGTACAAATGAAAACCATAACAACAATGTCATTGGAGTATGTTGGAGTAGTTTTGTGCTACTCTGATGTAATGCAGAGATGGAGTATATGGGCCTGCCCTAGGACATCGCAATGTTAATTGGACCATATTTTTTATATGAATTGTGGTTAATTTTGGAGTACTCCTTGGTCATTCGGGAGTACTCTTAACATGCATGCATGGAGTACTCGCGATTTTTGCAGGGTAGCGCCTGAAGCTAAAAGCCGGTTATTGTCCGCACCCCGGTTAGACAGACATTCAACAATATTAGAGTTGACTCTCTGCCCATGTACAATGCGAATGTGAATGTCGATTGCGAATGTATAAAAAGATGCGAATATATTTGCAACATCCCTGATGTACTTGCATACATATGTATGTATGTATGCATGTATGTATGTATATAAATATGTACACAACTATATTTTTAATCTATATACATACCACTTCTGTTTGTTTTTGTTTTTTCGTCTGTTTTACAAGTACGGCATATGATTTCACAATCACCAATAGCTGTGTGTATGTTTGTAGATACACTTCAAAATACGGCAGTGTCGTAGAAATACTTCAACAACCTAATGTCTTCTCATATTCAGGCATTTAGGTGTATGGATGCCTGTTGTATCCATGCCGATATGGATGGGAGTGAGAATGGGCATGGACACAATATTGTATATTGCCAAATCAAGAGCATATGGTGTTTATAGCCTATAGCTGTTTTTCTCGTCTGAACTATTATTGCATGTAATTATTATGTTCACTTTATTATTATTGCTTTCAACGTATTAATTATTTCGATTAGAGGTAAATACTTTTGGATTGTTTTTTCAACCCAGCGACCGAATGCCATGAATGAGTAATAAAATTGAAAATTACGTACATAAACTGCGGAAATTTTTCGAGCGATCTAGTATCGATCATGGAAGTGGTCGAGTATTTTACAAAATTTGTTTAAATATTATCTAACCAACTGAAATTCTCTAACTATTCTTTAAAGCCATTTTTGCATGGCTGAACGGTAGAGGTTTGAAAGAAGAATGCTTGCGATACTAAACAAATTCCTTAAATTATCAAGATATGCATTTGAGTAAAAAATTTTGAAGTGGGCCACCATTTTTTCGAAGGTCGAGCTTTTTTTGTGCAATTATCTGTTTATGCTTCACAACGATAAAAGAAAAATATAAGTTTCACAAATTTTCGTAATTCCAATTACTTTGGAAGTTATAGCTATTAACTTTTTTCGAAATTGTTTAGATTTTATTTGTTTTCTTGCGATTGGTAATACCGATTCTGCTAATTCTTTAAACAGTTAAGAATGATGATTTTTTCTTCCCATAAATAAGGTTAAACATCTTCTTCCTATTAACTCTTTAGCTCCTAATTCATATGCGTATTTTTCTGCTTAATAATGAACAAATATCGGAATCCAAAATGACCAAATGACGTTAAAAACGTCAACCTGGCAACGCTGCACCTGCTGCAAAAAACAAAACTTGTAAAGATTTATTAAGAAAATAATTCAAAATCAGTTCTACTTACAAGATTTTGTAACAAATTTGCCGAAAGTGTGAGCGTAATTACTTACTCTACAAGCAAATAGTACGCTATACATTGAATATATTGTGCATAGAGAAAAATTACTGGGAAGTTAAAAAACGTCATTTTTACACAAAAAAACGTCCAAACGTCAACAGGATAGAAATAACGTCCAAATGACGTTAAAAACGTCAACCTGGCAACGCTGACTACAACATTGCTTTACCGGCGGAGCATCGCGATTGTGTATTCCAGTGACGAAGCAAATTTAACTATTTCAATTCAATTTACAATAGTGTCAACAGAAATTCAATGGTGTATATAAAGTAATAACATGTGTATGTGTTCATTCCGCGGGTGCTGCTTTTTCGGTAACTTATTAAGGGCCGGCTGCTCAAAGCCTGGTTGACACTAATCTCCGGTTAAACATCGTTATCGACGTTACTGACACCGTGTTATATGCATGGAGTCGAAGACGTCGATAACGATGTTAACCGAAGATTAGTCAGCCCGATCACTTTAGACCAAAATCGACGTAAGAAGAAAACAAATTCCAGGAAGAAATTTTTTCTCGCAGTTAGGTGTCTCCTGTTTAGGTGAACACAAAATGAAAAATTTCCCCCCAATTGCGACATGGGAAATGTCCGCCGTCTTGGATTATGTGTCTTTTACGATTTGCGCGCGAATTTTGCATTTCTCGAGAAAAAGGTGGAGAACAAATTTGTAGAGAATTCGATTCCCTACAATTTTCATGTGCCTATCATTTTTTAAACAATTATTTATTGCTAATAATATGCAAAAAAAGCCGAAAATTAGGTAAGTGGCGCGGTTTTTTCGAATTTTGAGCTATTTCCATTTGAAATAAGTGGCACATTTAAATGGAAGAGTTGTAGAGGACAAAGTTTCCAATAAACGCATTATTCATATGTTCACGTACGAAGTGTAGATCTCGACCAACAACGCGCTCAATGCAGCGGCAAGGGAGAAGCTACTCAAAATTTTCTTCTATATTCTAAGTTAGACCTCTAGCGATACATCGGTGAAAACTAAATTCGATTCCATGAATTAGTTTTCGAGTGATGCGCTTACAAATATACAGACAGACAAAAATTTTAAAAATTGTTGATTTGGCTTCTGTAGCTCTAATAAAGACCTCCATATTAATTTTTCTTTAATATCTATAATGTACAGACATCAGCTGTTACAATTTTGTAATAATTACAGATATCGATTCATTTATTTTATCATTTTAATTAAATATAATTTTTCGAACTGGTGGCAACCCTCCCCAAAAAAATTTTCGGCAGGAAAATTTTCTAAACCTCTTCAGTGTGATACGCATATTGCAATATTCAATTTATCTTATAAATTAAAAATTTGAAACAGGTGGCAACCCTCAAAAAGTATTTTCGGCTGTAAGCCTTTTTAAACCTCTTTCTTTCGACGCCCATATTGAAATATTCACTTTTTCTTATCAATTTACCTAACCCGAAGTTTTCAAACAGGTGGCAACTGTCTATTTTTTTCCTTCTATATTTTAAGTTAGACCTCTAGAAATACATCGGTGAAAACTGCATTCAATTCCATGTATTGTTTTCGAGTGATGCGCTTGCAAACACACATACAGACAGAGATGTTTATAAACACAGTACGTATATTTTATTGCACGTATGTATATCAACATAGTTCATATATTGAGAATATTGAGAAGGAATTAAATTCTCTACAAATTTGTTCTCTATCTTTTTTCGAGAGAAATGAAAAATTCGCGCGCAAATCGGGAGAAAATACAAAATCCAAGATGGCGTACATTTCCCATATCGCAATTGAGGGAAAAATTTAATTTCGTATTCACCTAAACAGGAGACACCAAACTGCGTCAAAAAATTTCTTCCTGGAATTTTTTCGTTGAAAAAATCTAAAGTGATCGGGCTATAGTGTCAACCAGGCTTTGAGAAACCGGCCCTAAGTGTTTTTCAAAAACAAAGAATAATAATTTTTTGTGGCAGGCTGTAGGTGTGTATTTGGAATTGTATTTGTGCTTTGGCTTGTGTGTATTTGGTATTTGATTTGTGCTTTTGCTTATCACCCTGTCACTTCATGCAATAGTTTCGCGTTTTCAAATTTTTCTATTTAATTGATGAATATTCCCTATGTTGAATATCGTCATCGTCAGTAAAAGTGACGATACGGGCATCGTCAGCCATGTTACTGATGCGCTGACGATCGTCGACGACGACGATGACGATATTCCGCATAGGGCCGATTGGCAACAGCTGCTAAAAGTGTGAACACACCTTGCCACTGATCTTCAAACATGGCATGGCCAATCATCTGTCAAAGCACGCTTCAAAAAATATCGCGGTTTCTTGCTAATTTCAATTACTCGGTGACCAATATTAAAGTGGCTGGCAAAAATATGGAAGGGTAGCAAAACTTAAATCATGGCATTTAGCACATGAAAATAATACTCGATTTCAATCGAAAAGATATTAAACATCTTGATATTATTATACCACATAAAGTTCTTTCTGACATTGATGTATAAATTTTGCCGATACTCGACAAATTTCCTTCATTGGTAAATAATGCAGACATAATTGAATTTCAATTTCGTAAATTGAGGCTGAGTGAAGGTAACTTCAAAAACTGTACCACTAAAGAACGTTTTTGGGATCAAGTAAGTTTGATTAAAAATGGATTGGGTGAAGCGGCCTTTGGAGAATTGTGTGATTTAGTTCATAACATTTTTTTTCTGCCTCACAGTTCCGCAGCAGCAGTGTACACTATGAAGTATTTTCATTGTACTCTTGACGCTATTGCCTTTATTCATCAGTGTACAATGGTTTTCTGCATAGCGGTTTCTTGATTCTCTATATTCGCTGTACTCTCAACTTCAAAGACAACGACCATCAATACACGCAGCGTTGCCGAAAGTTTTCGCTGGAAAATCGTCACTTTACCCTAAAAAATCGTTATTTCGGCCAAAAAATAGTATATATTTTTTTATTGCATTTTTTTATCAAAATAAAAAATACAAAGGAATTACCTACATACAATGAGTCGTATGCATAAAAACTAAACAATTGTTTTTTCTTAAAATCGCATACTTTTAACTTAGATTTATTTGAACAAATTGAGTAAAAGGTCTTAAATTTTAAGAAAAAGCATTTGCTTAGGTTTTATGCATACGGCCCATAAAGATGGCTACACATTACATTGCATATGGGCTAATAAAAGTGGATTTACGATTGTTAACGACAATTTAAAACACAACTGTTTTTACATAGTGGAACTCCACTCGCTTGGGGTTTTTGAGGATTTTGATCCAGTTTTAAAGCAGGCGTCTTCACACCGAGCTTGGTGCTCGGTGTTCGGTAATTTTTCCCAATGTATTTTGTTCGTGTAAAACTATTTTATTATCGGTATACCGGTTACCGAATTATCGTGAAGGAAGCTTGATAATTTTTCTGGTAGTTGGTAAGCTGCAATCAGCTGTTCGATATTTATTCAATTTTAAATTCGCCCGCTGCCGAAAGGCATCACGCATATGAGTAAGTAAAATTCCTCAAATTTTCTGTTACAATTTATTTAGTTTTTTTTTTTGGAAAAAAGCTGCGAATTCGCTGTTGATAAACATAGTTTACCAGACTAACAAAAGAAAACTGAAAAGGACGTTCACAGTTGATAAAATTACCGAGTGTCAACCAGCAATTTACCAAAACTACCAAAATGGATGTGAAGACCCTTAGTGTAACATTAGCATTTATTAACTGATAGATAATTTTGACTGAACAAATTCCCTCTCCTACTTTTCTGTCTCTTTCAAATCAGTGTCAGCAGTACAAATTAACGGTTTGATTACAATTCTAGAACAAATTTAATATAACTAAAAGCACGGTTGTAGAACAAAAGTAGATAAATGCATGGTTGTATTTTGGATTACGTTTTCCTGTAACAAATTTTTTAAATACATACGTATGTAATTTGGTGGAAAAACTAAAGTAAACAAGTAAGAAAGTCTAAGTTCGGGCGGAGCCGAACATTAAATAACCGGCGCAAGTATTAAATATATGATTTTCACCTTTCCGAAAGCTACCGCTACATGGTAAGCCGGGGTGTATAAATTTTGAGTAAATTAGCGTCCTTAAATTTCGAAATATTGAAGTTTCAAGCATTTCTGAAATTTACCGTTATATGAAAAGCGGCCTCAATTTTAGTCTGATTTCAATTATCTTCAACGTTTTTCTTTTATGTGGCAAGCACAATAACCATACCGAGTTTGGTACAAATTGGTTGAACGGTTACCGAGAGACATATATGTGATCATAAGTGGGCAGTGCCACGCCCATTTTCCAAAATTTTATCATAAACGTATTTTTTGGTAAATAATTGTTGCAAGCACCAATTTTGAATAAACTGATTTATCGAGGATTTCGTATTTCTCTAAATTACCGTTATATGGGACGTAGGCGTGGTTATTGTCCGATTTTAAACATTTTCGGCCAACTGGTATGCCGCACCAATGCCCACAACTGTGCCAAATTTGGAGGAAATTGGTGCAGCGGTTACCAAGGTATACACATGTAACCATAAGTGGGCGTGGCTACGCCCATTTTTCAAAAATTTATAATATTCTTATTTCTCGTCTAAAAATTATTGTAACTATCAATTTTGAGTGAATTATCTTCAGTAGTTACTAAAATATCGCAGTTTCCGTATTTCTGAAAATTACCGTTATATGGGAGGTAGGCGTGGTTATTGTCCGATTTTGCTCATTTTTAATACCGTCTTACTCCCGAAAGAAGTGCACGCACCAAGTTTCGTTAAGATATCTCATTTTTTACTCGAGTTATCGTGTGCACAGACAGACGGACGGACAGACAATCACCGCTTAATCGATTTCTCTTTTCATCCTGATCATTTATGTATACATTTGTCTATATCTATCTCGATTCGTTTTGCCTGTTACAAACAACCGTTATGTGAACAAAGTTATAATATCTACCCTTGTGCACAAGTGCACAAGGGTATAAAAATCGTCATTACGGGGGAAAAATCCTCAGAACGTCATTGAGCTAAAAAAACGTCAAAATGACGACGAAATCGTCAATTCGGCAACACTGAATACATGCGTTAGGACGAATGCAATGTTGTACACTTTTAAGCGTACATGTCTAGTATGAAGTTACCGAAAAACCAGTTTCACTTAGAAACTTTAAGAAACTACAGATTTTTGATTTCTAATAGGGAATTAAATAAGGCGATTTTTCAGGCAACTCGTAGTTGAAAAGAACAATCGCCTGGTGTAAACCGCATTTCGCTTTCAATGAATAAAATGCATTCTTCATTCTAAATTAGTTGAATGAAGAATAAAAATTTATTTGTCATCCGAAGTTACTTGAATGAAGAATAACAATTTATTCATCATTCGAAAGTACTTGAATGAAGAATAAAAATTTATTCGTCATTGAAAATTGTTTAAATGATGAATGAAAACTTATTCTTATTAGTTTTTTCATACTAGATTCCAAAGTACAAAAAATGAAAGTATTTAGGCGGTGCTAATCAGTTCCGAGAATCCCGAAATAGTCCCAAAAGTTTCAAAAATTCCAAAATACTCCCGAAATTTCCAAAAATCCCGAAGTTACTCGCGGCAATCCCGAAATAGACCCGAAAGTTCCAAAAATCCAAAGTAACTCCCAAAAATCTGGAAATAGTCTCGAAAGTCCCAAAAATACCTAAATTACTCCCGATAATCCCGAAATAGTCCCAAAAGTTTCAAAAATTCCAAAATACTCCCGAAATTTCCAAAAATCCCGAAGTTACTCGCGGCAATCCCGAAATAGACCCGAAAGTTCCAAAAATCCAAAGTAACTCCCAAAAATCTGGAAATAGTCTCGAAAGTCCCAAAAATACCTAAATTACTCCCGATAATCCCGAAATAGTCCCGAAAGTCCCAAAAATCCCTAAATAGCCCCGAAAGTCCCAACAGTCTTGAAATTAGTTCCGAGAATCCCGAAATAGTCCCGAAAGTGGCAAAAATCCGAAATAAGTCCCAAAAATCCCTAAATAGTTCTCAAAGTGCCAAAATTCCTAAATTGTTCGCAAAAATGGAGAAATAGTCCCGAAAGTCCCACAGTTCCTAAATTAGTCCAAAAAATCCCGAAATCAGTTCCGAGAATTACGAAATAGTCCAAAAAATCCTGAAATAGTCCCGAAAGTCCCAAAAATCCGAAATTAGTTCAAAAATCCCAAAATACTCCTGAAAACCCCGAAATGGTCCCGAAAGTATAAAAAATCCAAAAGAAGTCCCAAAAAAATCGATATACTCCCGAAAGCCCCAAAAGTCCAAAAAATCCCGAAATCAGTTCCGAGAATTACGAAATAGTCCAAAAAATCCTGAAATAGTTCCGAAAGTCCCAAAGTTCCTAAATTAGTCCCAAAAATCCCGAAATGGTCCCGAAAGTTCCAAAAATCCAAAAATAGTTCTGAAAGTCCCAAAAATCCGAAATTATTCCTGAGAATTCCGAAATATTCCCATATATCTGGAAACTGTCCGGAAAGTCGCAAAAATCCCGAAATTACTCCCGACAACCTCGAAATAGACCCGAAAGGCCCAAAAATCCTAAATTAGTCCCAAAAATCTGGAAAAAGTCCCGAAAGTCCCTAAATTACCCCCGATAATCCCGAAATAGTCTCGGGAGTCCCAACAAACCGAAATTAGTCCCAAAGATCCCTAAATAATCCCGAAAGTCCCAACAGTCCCGAAAATATTCGCGAGAACCCCGAAAACCCCATAGTTCCGAAATAATCCCCAAAAATCTGGAAATAGTCAAGTCCTACAAATCGAAAAATAGTCCCGGAGTCCCAAAAATTTCGAAATTACTCCCGAGAATTGCAAAGTACTGCCGAAAGTCTCAAAAGTCCCGATATTAGTTCCGAGAATCCCAAAAATCCCGAGAATCTCGAAATACCTCTATTAATTTCGAGAATCCCGAAAGTCCCAAAAATCCCGAAACTAGTTCCAACCATCCCTAAATTTTGTGAAAGTCGTCTCGAAAATCCCGATATTAGTTCCGAGAATCCCGAAAATTTCAAACCCTAAATCCCTAAAGGTTTATAAAATAGCTTCGAAAATCCCAAAATAGTCCCGAAAACCCCGAAATAATCTTGAAAATCCTGATTTAGTCTGAAGAATCTCTCAAATCCCGAAACAGTTCTCAAATTGAGGTGTGTTGGGTTTAGGTGAGGTGTGGTGAGAACGGGTGTGATGAGTTCAACTATGGTGAGTTAAGATTTGGTGGATTTTGTTGTAGCAGTAGAAGGTGTGGTGAGTTTGGGTGAGGTGTGGTGAGTTTGTATGTGGTGAGTTGATTTGAGGAGAGGTGAAGTGAGTTGTGGTAAAGTAAGTTGAGGTGAGTGTATGGTGAGGTGTTAATTCTCTAAATTTCTCCTAAATTATACAGTATTTAGTTTGAAAGTATTTACCCATCGACTAAATACCTTGGTACTTTAGTGAAAGTATTTTGCATCCCCAAGGTATATGAGTACTTTGGACCAGAGTACTTTGGTACTGCACTTTGGTACTTTGGTATCTAGCAGCTCCTAAATACTCAAGTTTTTCTTACTTTAATATCTAATAGCTTCTAAATACCTAAATATTTTTTATTTGGGTATTTAGCAGCTCCTAAATACCTAAGTATTGTTTACTTGGGTATTTAGCACCTCCTAAATACCTAAGTAAATAGTACTTTGGTATTTACAACATCACAAAATACCTAAATACTTTTCTACGTAGTATTTAATACTTAGTAAATACAATCTTGCCCATCACTGACATGGATATGTTTGCGTGTATACGTAGTTGTGATAGCTGTAAGTCCTTTCTTTTCTCCATAATTACTTAAGTGTCAATAAATAGATAAAAATGTAATTTCAGTAAGCCAATTAATAACAAGTAAGAAAGTCTAAGTTCGGGCGGAGCCGAACATTAAATACCCGGCGCAAGTATTAAATATATGTTTTCCACCTTTCCGAAAGCTACCGCTACATGATAAGCGGGTGTATAAATATTAAGTAAACTAGCATCCTTAAATTTCGAAATATTGAAATTTCAAGCATTTCTGAAATTTACCGGTATATGAAAAGCGGCCGTAATTTTAGTCCGATTTCAATAATTTTCAACGGTTTGCTTTTATGTGGCAAGCACAATAATCATACCGAGTTTGGTAAAAATTGCTAGAACTGTTACCGATATACATAAATGTGATCATAAGTGGGCGGTGCCACGCCCATTTTCCAAAATTTTATCATAAGCGTATTTCCTGATAAAGAATTGTTGCAACCGTCAATTTTGAATAAATTAGCTTTAATATTTACTGATTTATCGAGGATTTCGTATTTCTCGAAATTACCGTTATATGGGATGTGGGCGTGGTTATTGTCCGATTTTAAAAATTTTCGGCCATTTGGTATGCTGTATCAGGGTCAACAACTGTGCCAAGTTTGGAAGAAATTGGTGCAGCGGTTTCCAAAATATACACATGTAACTATAAGTGGGCGTGGCTACGCCCATTTTTCAAAAATTTTTAATATTCTTATTTTTCGTCTAAAAGTTATTCTAAGTATCAATTTTGAGTGAATTATCTTCAGTAGTTACTAAAATATCGCAGTTTTCGTATTTCTGAAAATTACCGTTATATGGGAGGTAGGCGTGGTTATCGTCCGATTTCGCCCATTTTCAATACCATCCGTCCCACAACCAATAGAAGTGCATGTACGAAGTTTCGTTATGATATCTCAATTGTTACTCGAGTTATCGTGTGCACAGACGGACGGACGGACGGACGGACGGACTGACGGACAGACAGTCACCGCTTAATCGATTTCTCTTTTCATTCTGATCATTTATGTATACATTTGTCTATATCTATCTCGATTCGTTTTGCCTGTTACAAACAACCGTTATGTGAACAAAGTTATAATACCCTTGTGCACAAGTGCGCTCGGGTATAAAAATACTTAACACACAAAAAAATAGTGGTCCCAGGGGTCCACGGGAGACTCGACGGGGATCTACGTTGGCGTGAAAAAATATGGGGGTCCACGAGTTGTAAGTGGGGGTCCACGAAAATTTGTCTGGTTTGATAGTAAAGCACCAAAATGGTTGCTTGATAGCCTCTTTATTTAGCTTTAGTTTTTTTGAGTGGTGTATAGTGCTCTTGACGCACTGCTGCACTTACCGTCGCTTTGTGTCTTCGCTACTACGGATGTTGATATAACACTGAGTGGGGCGAGGCGGAAAATGCTGGCGACAGAGTCTAGAGCACTTGCGTCTTTTCAGGACTACAGGATAGTACACCACCATTACTTTTGTTGAAGAGATTCTACAATGTTGACTTCACTGAGGCTGAAGCTAGTTTAATTCCAGTACTGAGCCCAGACTTACTCATTGTCGAATCTTCACTGATGGCTCCAAAACTGAATCTGGGCCAGGATCTGGGGTCTTTTTCTAAGTTAATGGGGATAAACTTCACTTTTCTCTTGCAAAATATGCTTCGGTTTTCCAGGCTGAGGTATTTGCAATCCTCAAGGCCATGTACTTAAGGCATTGGCCAGCCCTTTATCTAAGTACTTCCAAACTAGTTCGGCAATGCAAGTCTCGACTAAATTATGGTGGTAAACATAACTAGCTTGCTTTACTCTGGGTGCCAGGTCACTCGGGAGTGCCTGGCTATGAGGCATCTGACTAGGCATTCCTCGATCTGCAAAGCACTCTCGACTTCGACCATCGAAGCCATCATCAGAAACTGGGTGAATACTACGCTCAGCAATGACGGAGATGTATCGAGGGGATGCAGATGGGCAAAACTCATGTTGCGTTCAATCTCAGGAGGTCTATTTAGTTGTATGCTCTCACAGATCAGACGGGACTGCAAAAAACTTGTTGGACTGCTGACTGGTCACTTCACGTGGTACTAGCACCTGACTGTAATAGGCGTAAATGACAACTCAATTTGCACATACTGCCTTGAAGAGGATGAGACGCTGGAACATTTTTTGTGCTTCTTGTTTGCTTGGTTGTTTGTCATAGATTTTTTTAGATTCAGTCTTTTCTCTATTGTTAGTTTCTGAAATAAATGTTTGGCGCAAAAAGCTTTTGGGTTTTGTCGTTTCAAGTTTTTTGTGTTTAGAAATACTTTTCGCACCACTTTAAAAATCGGAGGGATAAAAATAAAAATTATGCCATCAACTCAAATAAATTATTTTTCAAATACCACATGCAAATTCATGAGTACTTTGATGGCTTTACGAGCTCTGTTTATTAAACTTGAAAGTGTGTAATCAAAAAATTAGGTCAAGACGGATTCTTATGTTGGATTTCGATATTCAACATGGCGGATGCGTTATAGCAGAAGATTTTTTAAAAAGTTATCGGATTCACTTAGAGTTCATTACTCGGAGGGTATCGGGGTCACGGATTACGAATCTGAAACCAGATGAGAAAAATTCAAAATGGCAGACTCAAATGGTGGACAAAAAAGAGACAAAATCGATTGGATTCGCTTATAACTTTACAATTGTGGGTTCTTAAGATCGCTGAGTATGAATCAGATTTTAATAATTCAAAATGGTGGATCCATATTGAATCTACCATTTATCACGGAAAAGTTAAAACGAACGTACCCAAGCAAGAACGACTTACGCATTCCCCAATACACTTACAAAATTGTCAATAAAAACCAACACATTTTCCTATCAGCGATATCCATATGCCATTCTTTGCGTTATATAACACGTTATTAATCGCATAATAATATTTGATTGAAAAAAGACAACTACATATAGGATAATATAATAGCGAATTCCATGTAAAAGAAAGAGAAAACTGCTCACACGTGAAACGATTATGCGTTAGATTTCTCCAGGAGCCTACGGTGACCATATTTATGAGAGCTGAATACGGGATAAAAAAATATTTTTGCGAAATTTTTCCACAACAGCTTACAGATCTTAAGGCCTTCTTCAATGATCCTAAATGTACACTGGCAATCAAAAGTGAGTGCATGGCGTTTTTTGCTTAACTTTACTTTACTTTTACTCGCCATGTTTTTCAAGTTAAAATTTTTTTGTTATTTTTTTATAAAAATATGGTTCATGCTTAGAAAAATTCAACAAATCTTCGTCTAAATTTTGAACTTAATAATCTGAATTTTTAGAAAAATGTTGAGTACACAGCTAGTTCGGTTTTTTAATTCTAGTAAAACAAGTGTAAGTTCTAAGCAGCAAAAAAATCGCGTTGATTTTTAATGAATTTTCTGACGAAATTTGCGGGTTTATGCATATAATAAAATATGGCGTCAATTTTTTTACTATTGCTTGCAAACGGTCTTGTGCATTTTATTCTAAAAGAAACTCCCTTTTATATGTAAAAAGTGCAAAAATCCGTCAGCAATAAAAAATCATTAAAAATCAACGTGACTTTTTAGCCGCCCTAAACTTACATTCTTTTTACTAGAATTAAGAAACCGAACTTTTCAACCCGAACCGAATTCAGATTAAAAAGTTCAAAATTTAGACAAAAATTTGTTGAATTTTTCTAAGTTCTGTATAAAGTTTGAAAGTTTGGCTTATGTGGTTTTGATTAAAGCATGAAGGATATTTTGATAAAAAAAATAACCAACAAATTTTAACTTGAAACTTAACTTAACACCATGCACTTACTTTTGATTGCCAGTGTATTAGCCCTGCAACAGTATCCTTTTACCCCGAAAAATTTGTTAAAGAAATTCGTCAAATTTTAGTATAATAAAGTGCAATTTTAAGTCGCTATGGCTTACCATTAATTTTTTTCATTCAAAGTAAGTATGTTCGACCATATTTTTGAAAGAAATGCAAATTAGCAGAACTTTCCACTTGCACTTTAATATAATCAATTTTAATGAGTTGCAAAACTGCAAACAAATTTTTTTTCTTAAGATTCTAATTAAAAAGTTTGAAATTTTGGTGAAACATTGCATAATTAATTTTTATAGTTTTTTGCATAGAGTTGGAAATTCGGTATTATATGGTTTTTGATAGGAAAAGAGCTTTACTTTCATAAAATAAATAATAAATATTAAGTAAACTAAGGAAAAATAGCCAAAACTTACTAAAATGTCGAGTCTTAATTTCTATTTAGGTCACTGTATGTATTCCTCGATTCGAATCACAGGCATACAGATTAGACAATAATAACTTTTTATGGAGAAAATTATACCAACATCACTTAAAACTCGTTCATAGGCATGCCATTTTAATGAGCTGTTAAGGCGTCGAAACACCGAATACGGGACAAATACAGGACATTAAAAGAAATACAGAACATTTGGCGCCCCGTATAAAATAAGTAAATTACCAGGACAATGGGTCAAAAAAAGGACTGTCCCGTATAATACAGGACGGATGGTCACCGTATATATAACGCATTAGTTAACAAATAGGGTTCTTACTGAACCAAAAATACAAGATCACATAATCAAAGAAGCAAGAAAAAAGTATATTTCTGAGCGTTTTTGACATCTGCCTAAGAATGAAAACAAACTAAGAAAACGAAAAAGGCGCGGTGCTTGAGTGCGATTATATTGGCATTTATTATAAAATATAATAAGTGAAACCGAATACTTAAAACTGATCAAAAGGTGTCCATAAAATATGGTTTTCGTGATAGAAAGTGTTTTACAACCGCATAGCATCAGCACAGCTCGATTTTTCAATGCCAACGTTCTGACCATAAAAGTGGACTCACTTTTCACGCAAATTTACGCCTTTTGGCAAACCAAACATACGCACNCTTAAAACTGATCAAAAGGTGTCCATAAAATATGGTTTTCGTGATAGAAAGTGTTTTACAACCGCATAGCATCAGCACAGCTCGATTTTTCAATGCCAACGTTCTGACCATAAAAGTGGACTCACTTTTCACGCAAATTTACGCCTTTTGGCAAACCAAACATACGCACAAACTTGTTCCAATCACACAGCTCTTCATTTTATATCATAAATATGTAATAAATCAAAATTTATAATTAAAATCGCTGCAGAAAACACATTCAATCGCTAAAAAATCACTACGGAGAGGTAGAAGACGGTGTAAACAAAACCGAAAAACGTCAAAAACGCTACGAAAACTTTTTTTTTTGAAAATCGATTACAAATACAACGATGGCTGATTAGGTGATCTGTAGTCGTTGATTCATGTGTATGTACGTATGAGTAACATTCTCATCTTGCCTGGTAACTCATACGCCATGTACGTACGTCCGATTTTAATTGTTCGTGATTAATGGTATGATGGTGTTTTAATCTATGTACATAATTCTATTGAATACAGCATCAAATATAATAAAACAATAGATAAAAACCTTTGGTGTATTTTTATCAAATTGAAGCATTTTAACCCAAAATAGCAAATCGGTGTGGTTTATCACTCACCGAGCACAAGTGATGCTGATTTTATAAATTATTTGCGTAAGGTCTTAGGTAGTACTTGCGAACTGTCAGAGAGTAACATTCTTGTAGGCGATTTTACTATTAATTTAAATAACACATCAACTTATAGCACAGAATTAATTGAAATGCTTTAATCTCAATCGATGCATAAAAAAGTTGATTTTGATACTCGTATAACCAATATATTCAAAATTAAAATTGATTTACTATTTTCTAATTGTAATGATATCGTGTGTGAGAAGTTAGATTAACATCAAATATCCGACCATGAAACTATCAAATTTAAAATTAAAAGTAATCCTAAATGAAAAATGAGAAGCTTAAAAATAAAAATAACGTCATGGGAGTATTATAATAATAAACCACTTATGAATCAATTGCGCCTATGCGATTTCAGCAATTTTGATACAATTGATTTGGAGAGCAAGCTGATGATGATCAGTGATAATGTGTTGAATGTTATGCGAAATTTGACTTATGAAAGAGTAGTTCAATTAAAGATAATCAATAAATGGTATGTAACAGTGAGCTAGCCAATATGGACAAATATAAATTTCAACTGTATAAACTGGCCCAAATATCGGGAGAATGGGATGAATACAGAAACGTAAAAAAAGAACACAAAAAATTAGTAAAAATTAAAAAAATTAAGCACATGGAACATAATATAAATATGAACAGTCAAGATAGTAAAATAATGTGGAAATATCTGAAACAGGCAATAAGTATGGTAAATGAAAATTCATCGATCAAAAAGATTGTAATAAATGGTCTAATATACGAAAATGAGTCTGAAATTGCGAACAAATTAAATAAATATTTTGTAGATAGCATTACAAATATTTGCAGAAATATAGAACTATTTGATAGAGACGTCATTATACCTAATCAGCCAAATTATGTTTTTAAATTTGCCAAAGTTAGTACGTATGACATCGAGAACTTGCTCATAAGTTTAAAGCCAAGAGGGGTGAAAAAAATTAATGTCGGAAGGTGTGGTTAAGGATGTTGTACCATATTTAGGTTTTTTCTATGCTAAAATAATAAATGAAAGTTTAAGCAGTGGCACAGTTCCTAGTATGTCGAAAACTTCAATTATTGCCCCAATAGAAAAAGTTAAAAATACTATTAAAGCAGAGGAGTTACGACCAATTAATACAATGGCCAGTGATGAAAAAATGTTAGAAGTAGGGATGGGCAATGATGAGAAATCATCGATTTTTTCATCGGGGATGACATCGGAGGGTCAACATCGATCCTCGATTTTCATCGACCGACAATCATCGATTTTACACGATATCATTCTAAAATACGGAATTTTTCCCGTGCTCATCAAAAGTAAACCGTTCTATTGGAAGCGTTCGCGCAATTTTTAACATTATTTGTTTTCATTCATTTTTTCCTCGAAATTATGTTTAAGAGTTTCAGATTTGTTTAAAAAATTTTATCAAAAAACTTAAAATCAAATCAAATATTTTACTACCTTCGCCTTTTTTATGAATTATAGTTTTACATACGTACAACCACGTTCAGGTATATCGTCACCTGAAATGCAAAAGTCGTAACTACATACATATGTATGTATGTATGAACAGTGAATATCTGGAATCACCGGCACTTCGATTATGTGTGTAAGGTATCGATGTGCCGATGTTCTACATAGTCCGCAATCGAATATAAAACATCGATATTTTACGCCCTATCATCGATAAAATCGAATATCGATGAATATTGGACATTACTAGTTAGAAGTTGTGATAAAAACCAACTAGTGGAATATATAGACAATAATAAGATACTCATAACTCAACAATCAGGATTTAGTCAAAATCATTCTTGTGAAACGGCATTGAACATGGTTCTAGCTGAAGGGAAAGAAGAACTTAATTATAAAAAGTCGATAAATGCAGTTTTCATTGATCTAAAAAGAGCGTTAGAAACTATCGATCAACACATATTGTTAGAAAAACTATCAGGAATTGGTATTAAAGATGTTGAATTATATTCGCTTAAAATTTTTTTAACAAATCGCAAACAAAGAACAATAATTGGTTCGACATCATCAGATGAAGTGGACGTTAAGATTGGTTTACCCCAAGGCTCTGTTATTGCTCAAATTTTTTCAATATTTACATTAATGATATTAATTCAATCTTAAAATTCAGTTCTATAAAATTATTTGCTGACGATTTCAATAAATGGTTAAAACGAAAATGATATACGACAAAAGTAACAAAGTGATTTAGACGCTCTTGATATTTGGCTTTGTGCTAACGAAAAAACTAAATCCATGTTAATAACAAGAAAGAACATTGCTGATATTGAAACTATCAAAATAAATAACACGGAAATTGAAAACGTACAGAAGATTAAATACCTGGGTATCCTAATAGATTGCAAATTAAAATTTGACGCCCATATAGATTACACAATAAGTAAAATAGCAACAAAAACTTGGTATATTAGAAGAACCTGTAAATACTTAAGTAATTAATATAAAGTAAAAGTATATAGGTCTATAGTCGAGCCTTACTTTATCTATTGTTCTACTGTTTTCTTTATTATGAATTGAAAAACTGCAAAAAATGCAGAATGAAGCCATGCGCTTTATATTAAACAAACGTTATTATACTCCTATAAAAGAAATGCTACTCAGTTTTAATTGGATGAGCGTAAATTTAACAAATATTTTTTTACGCAATGAAATTTGTTTACAACATAAAGAACGGTTATTTGCCTGATTATCTAAGAACATGTATTAAATTTAACTACGAGGTCCACGACAAAAATACAAGACCGGGAAATGATTCAAATTACCTAATTATAAAACAGAATCTGAAAAAATAGTCTTTTTTATAAAGGGTTAAAATGCTTCAATGAATTACCCGAAAATATAAAAAACTGTGATAATAACTTATTCAAAAAAAGGTTGTATAACTACACGAAATCATTCGAGATAAGATAAATGTTGTGTAGGCTGGGTCGATTTTGTATGGGGAAATAAAAGGCATTTGACCGTATTGTAATAGTGATATTTTGATGTCTTAGGTCAAAACCAATTGTTATAGGCCACGAAAGATTAATTAAAAACTTATCTTTGGCCCGCGCAATTGAATCAAATTGTATGAATTTTGAAAATTAAATTTTGGCTTGTAATATCTATGGAATGCGTTAATTGTTATAAACAGGACGTTATATCAAATTAAAGGTTATTAAATTTAGTACCTCACGTTCATTTATCTTTTTTCAATAAATCTAAAAGTTTTTAAGATAATAAGAGAAAACTTACAAAAACTATAATTTTCGCTTATGAATTTTAAATTTTTCATTACTTCAGCAACCAAGTGAAAAATACAAAAAAGTGAGACGAGATTTATTTCAAACGTTTTATTGTTTTCGGAAGTTTATTAATATTAAAAGGACCATGGACTTGGTCACGCCGATTTGGTAAGTTTTCAAGATCGTGGTGAATGAAGGCAAACATGTGCTGTCAAAGATTAGGAATCGTTTGTTAAATTAATAGTAGTTTCAAGCGTATAAGTATTTACATATATTAACATAATACAATTAGGGTGAGAAACACCCATTTTAAGTCCATATATGCAGTCTTGAGAATTGGTGCGAAATGGTTTCATTAGTAACCGAAGAAGCACATTTTTCGCGGTTTTTAAATTTGCCGTTGTATGAAAGTAGGGGACGTGCAATAAGTGTTTCGATATACATAAATGTTTTGGTTATTTCCATTAGGTGAAAAAGTGACTGTAGGTAAATGCATTAGTTTTTAACATATCCTGGGAAATCCCTTTGCGGACTCTCCAATTGGACGATATTGCTTTGCATTCAGCTTGATCGTAAAAAGTCACTCCCTGGCACGCTTTTCTGTATTCCGGTTCTTTCATTTAAAAGTTATTTATACAATTGAAGATAATTTTTTTTAGAAAAAACTGGAGATCCACTTAAGTTTTTCGATATAACTTTGGTTAATGTTACTCGATCGGTGCGTAATAATTACCAAATTGAAAGCGAGACTTACTGTTACTGATTCATGGTAATAATATGATGAAAATCGTTCAGATTATAAACAAATTATATTAAAATAAAAAAAAATGTTGAACAAAATTTTTTGTTATTTTCCTATATTTGCAGTTTTTATATCGTATGCATAAACATAAGTAAACTAATTAGAGCTTCTAGAAGTTTTGCCTGTTCAGTGTTTCCATACTCATTTACATAAACAAAATTTTTCCACGATGATGGAAATATTGGCTACCAAAATTGTTCCTCAATTTGCAAAAAATCGCAAACTATAGCTAATATTAAAAAAGATTAGAATATTTGGAACAAGCGACCTAAGCTGGCGTTCACAATATTAATGGTGTTCTTTACATCTTTTGACTATAGGCCAGTGCAATTATCTAGAGAACAATTAAAATTTTATTGAAAACAGATAAACTTGAGATCAACGATAAGCTAAAGGGCTGCGAGAAATTATATTTGACCTTATCTTTTGCGTACCGGATTCATTATCTAATAATATGCATCAAACCTTTTTGCTGAACCCTGAATTTTTAACAAGAATTGGTCTTATTCGACTAGTGTGCTGTGGATCACTTGGCGGTCGATGCGCGGGCTCTTACAATTAAAATAAACTATTAATATTTTGCAGGCTTGTTGTTGACTTCATGATACAATATATTTTACTATTACCAAGGGATTTGAGAAAAATGATATTTTCGACCCGCCCTAATGTTGTGGTATGTGTGGATTTGTGGTACATATTTCAATATTTAAATATTTCATATTCAAATGTTGTACATATGGTTAATTATGTAATACTATGTTTCAGTGTTTCCTTTCTTTTTTGAACTAGGCTCTAAGAAGTCGTAATAAATAAATAAATAAATAAATTTTGGGCTCCGGTTGAGATGGATCAGTGTCTATGCATCCAAAATAAAGTTTATGTTTTAACACAATCATTTATTGATGTACATACCAGGGTTGTTGCGAATATTCGCATCCGCATTCGCAACCGCGGAACTTCCGCATAAATTTCAATATTCTCATTCGCTTTCGCATTCGCAATAATCAATGCGGAGTTTTGCGAATGCGAATATTGTGCAAGTGCCTCAAAAAATGTATCAAAACACATTGAGCGCATAGAATGGAACAACAAAACGGATTTTGATGGCTTATGGTACCGACAGCGGTGAGTAATTAATTGTGACTGTCTGTTTTGGCCAAATATATATATATTTTTTGTCACTTTTTTTCAACATATTTGGGTAAAAAAATACTGAAAAAATAAAATATTTCATACAAACAACAAAAAATATAATCGATAATCGCATGAGGCTATTGCCTGAAAATTTTAAAATGCACTTAGTGGCATTGTGCTACTATGATAGCACGGCCGAGTAATCATAGTCAACTTATGTACAGTAGTCTGCATCAAAAATATTGAGATTTACGTGAGCTAGACCGACTTGAAAATACCTCCAAAAATTGGGTTTTTTATTAATAAAAACAGTTTTTTTTTTAAATATTTTTTGAAAGAATTACTTCAGATAACTAAGCAGCTTGAGCTTAAAAAGTTTGTATAAAAATATTTTTAAAATATTGTTTCTTCTTCTTCTTCTTTTTTGGCGCTGTAACCGCCTAAGCGATTTTGGCCGAGTTCAGCAAAGCACGCCAGTCGTTTCTCCTCTGTGCCAACTGACGCCAATTGGAAACGCCAAGTGAAGCCAAGTCCTTCTCCACCTGATCTTTCCATCGCAGTGGGGGCCTCCCTCTTCCTCTGCTACCACCAGCGGGTTCCGAGTTGAATACTTTCAGAGCTGGAGCGTCGGTGTCCATTCGAACGACATGACCAAGCCAGCGGAGCCGCTGTATTTTAATTCGCTGCACTATGTCCATATCGCTGTAAAGCTCATACAGCTCATCGTTCCATCATCTGCGGTACTCGCCGTCGCCAATGCGTAAAAAATTGTTTACGGGATCATAATAATGAGATTTTTGATGCTGTTTTTGCACTTTTTTCAAAGACTGGTTTAGGAAAAACTTAAAGAACTCAGCCAAAACCTTACCAATTTAGACTTATAAGGTAAGGTATTTTCTCACCCTTTTAATTTCTTTGCGAATAAGCTTATTCAAAGTATGAAATAGGAAGGTAAGATGAACGAGTGTCATTCATGTTGAATTAAGATGTGTTGGTATTGAATAAAGAAAAAATTGGGACCTGAATGAGTTTTTTTGCGAAGAAATAAAAAGGGTGAGAAAATACCTTTCTACTGATACCTCATAAGTCTATATCGGTAAAGTTTTGGAGCAGTCAATCAAGTTTTTCTTACACAAATCTTGGAAAGAAGTTAAAAAACAGCATCAGAAATCTCATTATTATGATTCCGTTGATAAAATTTTTAAACATTTTTATGTAGATTTTTTAAGCTTAAACTGTTTTGTCATCTAAAATCCATTTTTAGAGGTATGCTCAAACCGGTCCAGCTCACGTAAATCTTAATATTTTTCGAAAATATTTTGGTAGAAGTCTTAAAATATACTAGGTTTGGTAATCCCGCAGGAAAAACCGCAACTTTTTTGGTGATGCAGTCTAATGTTCAGTAGTCGAGAAAATTATAGCCGCACCAAATTTTCACAAGTTTTAAAATATTATTTTTGTTGTTATTTAATTTTGGTTCGTTTTTTATAGTTCATTCTTCAACATGATCCGTATAAATACAAGTTTAAAGGCAATATCACACGATTGGGTATTTGCCAAAAATTTGGTGCAAATCGTATCCCAAATATTCTTCTTTATCCCAATCACGAAAATTAATTTGTTGAAATTTTGCAACATAACATCGCTGTAAACCTACAGTAATGTACTCACCAAAAAATATTTCTTAAAATTCAGTGAAAGCTCTCATAGACGGACGCTCTAAAAAGCGGACATCTCCAATAAGCGGACACATTTTGGGAACGAACAATTTTTGGTTTTTTTTTCATACAAAATGCTCTCCTATACACGGACGCGGACACTCGAAAATGTCCAGTTATGAAAATAACTCTCCCATAAGCGGACGCGAAGCTCTAACAAGCGGTCAATTTTGTTTTGTTTTTCATGTGTTGACTCTTGCACTTCTGCATATGTATATGTACACAAGAACATAGTCCATATTCAAAAATATTTTATTTTCTAGAGTTCTAAAGTTTTGCCTTTTCGTTGCCAATAGGCAATGAGATTTGTCGGTAAGAAAGAGAAACGCCATAAATTTGAATTTATTTTTAATTCACCCTGTTTCTGTCTATTGAATAATAAATATTATTTTAATTTAGAAACCCGCAATTTCAATTTTTTAAGTATGAATTTTAATTATATTTTTTACGAAATTCCTATAAGCGGACATCTTTCCTAGACGGACAAAAAAGGTGACCATCTGTGTCCGCATATGGGAGCTTTCACTGTATTTGACATCCGCATTCGCATTCGCATTCGCGGATGTTAGCTTTTAAACATCCGCATCCGCGGATGTCTAAAATTCCACATTCGCAACACCCCTGGCACATACATACATTATTCTGAAACTCAACGCCAAAAAGCATGCACTTAATTATTTGCTTTCATTATTTACTCATATGACATTGATTTGATTTGCTTTCATTATTTACTCATATGGCGTATGAGTGACAACAATGTCCAGTATCAATATCAACAGTTGGTCCGGTCAAAATAGGCATTTCGCTGTAACTAATTTTTTAACCGACTTCAACAAAAG
Organism: Rhagoletis zephyria; assembly: GCF_001687245.7. NCBI lineage: Eukaryota > Metazoa > Arthropoda > Insecta > Diptera > Tephritidae > Rhagoletis > Rhagoletis zephyria. The sequence continues at coordinate 206,706 of NW_016157146.1, read as the reverse complement.
GAGAAGGTTATCAATTCGTCGGAATATTTTTTGTTTTTATGTATGTTACCGCATAACTTTGGATCACGTTAACCGATTTCTATAATTCATTTTTTTTACCAACTAGTGGAATATATAGACAATAATAAGATACTCATAACTCAACAGTCAGGATTTAGTCAAAATCATTCTTGTGAAACGGCATTGAACATGGTTCTAACTGAAGGGAAAGAAGAACTTAATTATAAAAAGTCGATAAATGCAGTTTTCATTGATCTAAAAAGAGCGTTAGAAACTATCGATCAACACATATTGTTAGAAAAACTATCAGGAATTGGTATTAAAGATGTTGAATTATATTCGCTTAAAATTTTTTTAACAAATCGCAAACAAAGAACAATAATTGGTTCGACATCATCAGATGAAGTGGACGTTAAGATTGGTTTACCCCAAGGCTCTGTTATTGCTCCAATTTTTTTCAATATTTACATTAATGATATTAATTCAATCTTAAAATTCAGTTCTATAAAATGAATTGCTGACGATTTCAATAAATGGTTAAAACGAAAATGATATACGACAAAAGTAACAAAGTGATTTAGACGCTCTTGATATTTGGCTGTGTGCTAACGAAAAAACTAAATCCATGTTAATAACAAGAAAGAACATTGCTGATATTGAAACTATCAAAATAAATAACACGGAAATTGAAGACGTACAGAAGATTAAATACCTGGGTATCCTAATAGATTGCAAATTAAAATTTGACGCCCATATAGATTACACAATAAGTAAAATAGCAACAAAAACTTGGTATATTAGAAGAACCTGTAAATACTTAAGTAATTAATATAAAGTAAAAGTATATAGGTCTATAGTCGAGCCTTACTTTATCTATTGTTCTACTGTTTTCTTTATTATGAATTGAAGCACTGCAAAAAATGCAGAATAAAGCTATGCGTTTTATATTAAACTGTTGAAAATCTTTGAAATCGGGCATAACCACGCCCACCTGCCATATAACCGTAATTTACAGAAACACCAAAACTGCGACAAATCAGTAACTACTGCAGCTAATTGATTCAAAATCGATTTTTGCAATGACCACTAAGCAAAAAATTTGACTAGTATAAATTTTTTGATAATGAGCGTGGCGCCGTCCACTTATGACTACAAATGCGTGTCTCGGTAATCGATATATCAATTTCCACCAAAGCAATTTTTTGAAAATTATTCAAATCGGACTAAAATTACACCCACTTCGCGTATAACGGTAAGTTTCAGAAATACGAAAACTCCGATATTTCAATAACTGAGGATGCTAATTTACTTCAAGTTAATAGTTACAACAATCTCCTAACAATAAATAACACTGCTATAGATTTTAAGAATTGGGCGTAGCACCGCCCACTTTATAACTACAAAGGTGTACCTCGGTAACCACTTAATCGATTTGTACCTAACTAGGTTCAATTAAATCATTAAGTCTAACTCTGAATATTATCGAAAACGTTTGAAATCGGGTAAATACCCCTACTTATCATGCAAAGGTAGCTCAGACGTTGAAACGACGGTATTTAATACCTGCGCCGGGTATATAAAGTTCGGTTTCGCCCAAACTTATACTTCTTTACTTGTTGAAAATTGACTTCAGGTTAGTTAAGACATATCTTATAAGTTATATGATGCTAAATATAGAATAAATTACATTAATCGTTTATATTTTAATACACTTTATGTGATTTGGAAGAACTGCTAAAGTTGGTCTAGTGAAATAACAATGGCCGCCGTGTAATTTGTCACAGTTTTCAAATATGCCATTTTCGCGTAAAACATGGCTTATCTGACCACTGTGCGGGTTATAGTAAATTTTACCCCTAATGAGTTAATTGATCTAATTGTATTAGTAAGACTGAAAAAGTCAGAGGCACACGCACTTATACGCCAAAGCAACGCTACTGCGTAAATAAATCACTGCGTTCTTGCTGATGCAACTGCCATTCCCTACTTAGTTCAATTCGCCAAAGGGAACCTAATCCAATAAATGTATCATCAAGCGTAAGTAGTTTATAGACAGCGCTAAAGAAAATCTTATGTAGTTTCATACAGTTTAATACATATATAAATATTTATATATGTATATATGTACATATGTACATACATATGTACTTACCATTCCTGTTGTGAATGTAAGACAACTTACAACACATTTTGTAAGCCATTAGATCATTAGCAACCGCGTTAATTGCATTGGAATCAAACTTAATTGGGAAGACATATTTAAGGGACAGGGCAAAAGCTGGACATTAGTAGCGAATAGGGATGCACATTTTGGGGAGTAACATGATGCTAAAATACATCACCAGAAAAACATCGATATATCGATGGTCTCCAATGTTTCAAAATTTGTTAGGCTCCAGTCACATTTAAAGGTAAATTGAATACCTTTCAATTACAACTAATGCAGCCTCTGTACTTCTATTAGAGATATACAGTATATTTTCCTTTGCTGCCTTTATGCTTAAGTGCACATTTAAGATACCTACCCTAAAATGCGCATTAGCGGCATTATTTTTAACATTTATAAGGAAACTCCTCCGATATATGCATTCAACATACCTGCACATTGGCGATACCTGCCTTAAAAACTGTGCAACTTTTATCAATTATCAAAGAAAGTATGTATTACGTTTACCTGCACTGGCCCTACAATTACCTAATTTTACAAGCTTTTATTTATTTTGACAATTTATATTGAGCTCGAGGCCGTTTTAAATGAAAATTTTTATTGTGGAAAAGTAACAATAATTTGAAAAAATGGTAGAAGTGATAGCTATTTCGGAAATCACCACATTTCCTCATCAGACTTCTTTCAGTAGGATTCGAACCGACAATCCCACTGACTCAGCCAGTTGCCTATGCGCCGTGCTATACGCCTAAACCGTTCTATTGGAAGCGTTCGCGCAATTTTTAACATTATTTGTTTTCATTCATTTTTTCCTCGAAATTATGTTTAAGAGTTTCAGATTTGTTTAAAAAATTTTATCAAAAAACTTAAAATCAAATCAAATATTTTACTACCTTCGCCTTTTTTATGAATTATAGTTTTAACTACGTACAACCACGTTCAGGTATATCGTCACCTGAAATGCAAAAGTCGTAACTACGTACATATGTATGTATGTATGAACAGTGAATATCTGGAATCATCGGCACTTCGATNACTACGTACAACCACGTTCAGGTATATCGTCACCTGAAATGCAAAAGTCGTAACTACGTACATATGTATGTATGTATGAACAGTGAATATCTGGAATCATCGGCACTTCGATTATGTGTGTAAGGTATCGATGTGCCGATGTTCTACATAGTCCGCAATCGAATATAAAACATCGATATTTTACGCCCTATCATCGATAAAATCGAATATCGATGAATATTGGACATCACTAGCTAGAAGTTATGATAAAAACCAACTAGTGGAATATATAGACAATAATAAGATACTCATAACTCAACAGTCAGGATTTAGTCAAAATCATTCTTGTGAAACGGCATTGAACATGGTTCTAACTGAAGGGAAAGAAGAACTTAATTATAAAAAGTCGATAAATGCAGTTTTCATTGATCTAAAAAGAGCGTTAGAAACTATCGATCAACACATATTGTTAGAAAAACTATCAGGAATTGGTATTAAAGATGTTGAATTATATTCGCTTAAAATTTTTTTAACAAATCGCAAACAAAGAACAATAATTGGTTCGACATCATCAGATGAAGTGGACGTTAAGATTGGTTTACCCCAAGGCTCTGTTATTGCTCCAATTTTTTTCAATATTTACATTAATGATATTAATTCAATCTTAAAATTCAGTTCTATAAAATGAATTGCTGACGATTTCAATAAATGGTTAAAACGAAAATGATATACGACAAAAGTAACAAAGTGATTTAGACGCTCTTGATATTTGGCTGTGTGCTAACGAAAAAACTAAATCCATGTTAATAACAAGAAAGAACATTGCTGATATTGAAACTATCAAAATAAATAACACGGAAATTGAAAACGTACAGAAGATTAAATACCTGGGTATCCTAATAGATTGCAAATTAAAATTTGACGCCCATATAGATTACACAATAAGTAAAATAGCAACAAAAACTTGGTATATTAGAAGAACCTGTAAATACTTAAGTAATTAATATAAAGTAAAAGTATATAGGTCTATAGTCGAGCCTTACTTTATCTATTGTTCTACTATTTTCTTTATTATGAATTGAAAAACTGCAAAAAATGCAGAATAAAGCTATGCGTTTTATATTAAACAAACGTTATTATACTCCTATAAAAGAAATGCTACTCAGTTTTAATTGGATGAGCGTAAATTTAACAAATATTTTTTTACGCAATGAAATTTATTTACAACATAAAGAACGGTTATTTGCCTGATTATCTAAGAACATGTATTAAATTTAACTACGAGGTCCACGACAGAAATACAAGACCGGGAAATGATTCAAATTACCTAATTATAAAACAGAATCTGAAAAAAATAGTATTTTTTATAAAGGGTTAAAATGCTTCAATGAATTACCCGAAAATATAAAAAACTGTGATAATAACTTATTCAAAAAAAGGTTGTATAACTACACGAAATCATTCGAGATAAGATAAATGTTGCCAATAGGCAATGAGATTTGTCGGTAAGAAAGAGAAACGCCATAAATTTGAATTTATTTTTAATTCACCCTGTTTCTGTCTATTGAATAACAAATATTATTTTAATTTAGAAACCCGCAATTTCAATTTTTTAAGTATGAATTTTAATTTTATTTTTTACGAAATTCCTATAAGCGGACATCTTTCCTAGACGGACAAAAAAGGTGACCATCTGTGTCCGCATATGGGAGCTTTCACTGTATTTGACATCCGCATTCGCATTCGCGGATGTTAGCTTTTAAACATCCGCATTCGCATCCGCGGATGTCTAAAATTCCACATTCGCAACACCCCTGGTACATACACACATTATTCTGAAACTCAACGCCAAAAAGCATGCACTTAATTATTTGCTTTCATTATTTACTCATATGACATTGATTTGATTTGCTTTCATTATTTACTCATATGGCGTATGAGTGACAACAATGTCGAGTATCAATATCAACAGTTGGTCCGGTCAAAATAGGCATTTCGCTGTAACTAATTTTTTAACCGACTTCAACAAAAGGAGAAGGTTATCAATTCGTCGGAATATTTTTTGTTTTTATGTATGTTACCGCATAACTTTGGATCACGTTAACCGATTTCTATAATTCATTTTTTTTAAGGAAAGGTGGTACCATAATAATTTGATCCGAACATTAGATCTTCAAGAAATTAACGATAATCTTAAATTTTTGTATGTGAATTGAAGTCGGTTTTGTTTTTTGCTTAAAGGTTACTTGTTATTAATTTCGCTTACTAAGATATTTACTTTTATGAACTGTAAATTGTATTTAGATAAATAGGTACTCTAGGTAGAAAGAATCTTAGAAGAATGTTTAGTACTTAAAAATATATTTTCATCAACATATCGCACTTTGAAATCAAGCAATCACTAGGGTGTTAGTTGCAAAGTTATTACTTTTTTGTATGGAAACCACCCCAGCCTAACATATTTTAATTAACACGAGGTCAGAAATAGTTGTTTTCCTTTTCTAATAAACGGTGAATCTTGCGTTAATACACTTTTGAAATACTTGTGGAATATGTAGTACATACAATAATATAATTTTAAACGGCGCACAGTGGTCGGATGCAGGATTGTAATATTTTTTGTATGCTAAATCCGAATATGCCTTACAATTTTTAGTTTGACAGTTGACAGCTGTCAAATCTACTGCCAAATTCTCTAAAAATAAGAAAATCTTTTAGAAAATACAACTGATTAGATTTTCAGGTACGCTAGTCACGAATTTTAAGTCCAATTAAAACTTTGACAATTGACAGCTGTCAAATGGACTGTGAACGTTTCTAAAAAGGAGACAATCTTTTTAAAAATGCCACTGATTAGGTTTTTAGATAGGCTGATCAAGAATTTCATGTCAAATTAAAACTTTGAGAGTTGACAGCTGTCAAATGGACTGTTAATTTATCTAAAAATAATAAAATATTTATTAAAACGCTACTAATAAAGGTTTTAGATACGCTATTCACGAATTTCTCGTCAAATTAAAACCTTGAGTGTTGAAAGCTGTCGCATGGGCNAATAATAATCGATTGGCGCTTACACATATGTTAGTGTTTTGCCGAGCTTCTCCTCCGATTTGTGGCGTGCGCCTTGATGTTGTCACACAAAGCGGAGGGGCCTACAGTTTTACGCCGACTCCGAACGGCGATGGTACACTCGGAGGTTTGCCATTGCCTGCCGAGGGACGACCGCTGTTAAGAAAAAACCTCTTTTCTATATTTTTTTGCGAAGTTGCTTTGACCAGGGTTTGAACCCAGGTGTTGCGGAGTGGAAGCGCGCACTGCTTACCACTACACCACAGCGGCCGTGTACGCGATAACTCGAGCAAAAATTTAGATATCTCAACGAAATTTGGTATGTAGGTTGCCCTTTATCCTTATCTTTGAGGTAGGTTGGTATTGAAAATGGGCGCAATAGGACTGTAACCACGCCCACTTCCCATATAATCGTATTTTCGAAAAATGTAAAAACTCCAATATTTCAGTAAATATTGGATGCAACTTGTTGAAAATTAGTATGTGGAGTAGAATTGTGGTAAAAAATAATATTGTTATGAAATTTTTTGGAAAATGGGCATGACCCCGTCCACTTATGATGAAATGCTGTATCTCAGTAGCCGCTTCACCAATCCTTACCAAACTCTGTATGAGGCTTGGCCAGGGCCTAGCTAAGAAATATGTTGAAAATCTTTGAAATCGGGCATAACCACGCCCACCTGCCATATAACCGTAATTTACAGAAACACCAAAACTGCGACAAATCAGTAACTACTGCAGCTAATTGATTCAAAATCGATTTTTGCAATGACCACTAAGCAAAAAATTTGACTAGTATAAATTTTTTGATAATGAGCGTGGCGCCGTCCACTTATGACTACAAATGCGTGTCTCGGTAATCGATATATCAATTTCCACCAAAGCAATTTTTTGAAAATTATTCAAATCGGACTAAAATTACACCCACTTCGCGTATAACGGTAAGTTTCAGAAATACGAAAACTCCGATATTTCAATAACTGAGGATGCTAATTTACTTCAAGTTAATAGTTACAACAATCTCCTAACAATAAATAACACTGCTATAGATTTTAAGAATTGGGCGTAGCACCGCCCACTTTATAACTACAAAGGTGTACCTCGGTAACCACTTAATCGATTTGTACCTAACAAGGTTCAATTATATCATTAAGTCTAACTCTGCATATTATCGAAAACGTTTGAAATCGGGTAAAGACCTCTACTTATCATGCAAAGGTAGCTCAGACGTTGAAACGACGGTATTTAATACCTGCGCCGGGTATATAAAGTTCGGTTTCGCCCGAACTTATACTTCTTTACTTGTTGAAAATTGACTTCAGGTTAGTTAAGACATATCTTATAAATTATATGATGCTAAATATAGAATAAATTACATTAATCGTTTATATTTTAATACACTTTATGTGATTTGGAAGAACTGCTAAAGTTGGTCTAGTGAAATAACAATGGCCGCCGTGTAATTTGTCACAGTTTTCAAATATGCCATTTTCGCGTAAAACATGGCTTATCTGACCACTGTGCGGGTTATAGTAAATTTTACCCCTAATGAGTTAATTGATCTAATTGTATTAGTAAGACTGAAAAAGTCAGAGGCACACGCACTTATACGCCAAAGCAACGCTACTGCGTAAATAAATCACTGCGTTCTTGCTGATGCAACTGCCATTCCCTACTTAGTTCAATTCGCCAAAGGGAACCTAATCCAATAAATGTATCATCAAGCGTAAGTAGTTTATAGACGGCGCTAAAGAAAATCTTATGTAGTTTCATACAGTTTAATACATATATAAATATTTATATATGTATATATGTGACCTGGTCTACGAAAAGGGAGCTTACGTGCGAAAACTAGTTTTCTGTGAAAAAGCTGTTAAAAGTAAGCAACTCGTTTCGTCAGTTTCTCATTATCTCGTTAATTGTTCTCCGCGCCGGACGTCCAGTAAGTGTTGTTGTTGGTCCAGTAAGTGTTGTTGTTGGTCGGAATATTATTATAGTTCATCGTGTAAGTTGCTAGTGTGGAACATTTAAAAAAGTAACACTGAAGAAGTGACGTTTACTGTTTNGTGAAAATTGATTTTTTGACACCTAAGCCCCCTTTCCGTAGACCAGGTCACATATGTACATATGTACATACATATGTACTTACCATTCCTGTTGCGAATGTAAGACAACTTACAACACATTTTGTAAGCCATAAGATCATTAGCAACCGCGTTAATTGCATTGGCATTAAATTTAATTGGGAAGACATATTTAAGGGACAGGGCAAAAGCTGGACATTAGTAGCGAATAGGGATGCACATTTTGGGGAGTAACATGATGCTAAAATACATCACCAGAAAAACATCGATATATCGATGGTCTCCAATGTTTCAAAATTTGTTAGGCTCCAGTCACATTTAAAGGTAAATTGAATACCTTTCAATTACAACAACAACAATTTATAAGGGAACTCCTCCGATATATGCATTCAACATACCTGCACATTGGCGATACCTGCCTTAAAAACTGTGCAACTTTTATCAATTATCAAAGAAAGTATGTATTACGTTTACCTGCACTGGCCCTACAATTACCTAATTTTACAAGCTTTTATTTATTTTGACAATTTATATTGAGCTCGAGGCCGTTTTAAATTAAAATTTTTATTTTGGAAAAGCAACAATAATTTGAAAAAATGGTAGAAGTGATAGCTATTTCGGAAATCACCACATTTCCTCATCAGACTTCTTTCAGTAGGATTCGAACCGACGATCCCACTGACTCAGCCAGTTGCCTATGCACCGTTTTTTTAATATGGGAGTTGAAGTCGGATTTTTTTTTGCTAAAAATTACTAGTTGTTATGCCAACACAATCAAGCGCAGCTATTCCGCTGCAATTCACTTGATCATGTGGTTGTTGGTATTGTTGGTTTTTTGCTAATAATTCTGATTTTAGAATGTTTAACTTTTAGGTGTGCTCGTCCATAAGTTATTTGTTTTTGTTATTTTTTTGGCCTTTATAACAATTATATTCAACAATTTATATTGAGCTCGAGGCCGTTTTAAATGAAAATTTTTATTGTGGAAAAGCAACAATAATTTGAAAAAATGGTAGAAGTGATAGATATTTCGGAAATCACCACATTTCCTCATCAGACTTCTTTCAGTAGGATTCGAACCGACGATCCCACTGACTCAGCCAGTTGCCTATGCGCCGTGCTATACGCCTTGTAACGGCCTCGAGCTCAATATAAATTGTTGAATATAATTGTTATAAAGGCCAAAAAAATAACAAAAACAAAGTTTATTTATTTTGTTCATCTCGCAGAACAACGAAAATGGCTATCAATTAATGTAGTTATATAGATAATTAGATACCATGCGGTAAAAATTTCGCTTGCAGTAATTTCTACGTGGTAAGTGCTCCTCCATTATTTGGTTTCATAGGGATTCGGATACCTTCCTCATTGAAGTAGTAAAGAAAATTCGCTTAAGTGCTTTTTTCGGTTAAGTGCACAAGTTTTTCGTGCAAAGAAAGATGGACAGCTAAGCAAAATATACTGTACTTACATATCACGATTGAGAGAAACAGAGATTGCGCCCATCGCGATACTGCTATTCCGCTCTTTGTGAATTTGACTGAATCAGTTGTGTGTGCCGTTATTTTGGTGCAATTGTTGATTGAAGAAAACCAAATAACGATTTAACTGGGTACGGTTTATTATTTACCCAATGATTTCGGGCTATTGTGTCCGAATGGGTGAGCCGATCCAAAAAATTTTGCACAGGCTTGTAGTGAAGGGTCTACACTTTATTCTAAAATCTATTTTGTAACTTACGGTCACTAATTTATTAATAAATGCGGTCTGAAAAATTAACTTTTTTGTTAATTTCGGAGTGAGTTCTGCGCAAATATACTGTAGATGGCGTAGACGGAGTTATACGCATAATAAATTTTGAATACCTTTGACAATAGAAAGGTGTTCCGCACAAAAATACAGTTTATCGAGTTTACATTTCAGGTATAAAAAAGCTAATTTTAGACCATTTTCCAATGGTTACGCAGGTATCTGTGGAAGGTTTCGAGGGTTTAGGTGTGTGAACTTTTTAAAAAGTGTAAACAGTGCTCTTTCTAGTGGGTTGGATAACAAAACCCACGCCCCCTCTCCCCTCTCCCTCCTCCCACTAACTCAAAAACAGTGGGAAATTAACTAAACATTACCAATTTAACTATTTGTGCGTTAACATTTCTGCGTAGTTTTACACAATTATTGAAACTTGAAGTGTGCAATGGCAAATTGTAAAATTGGAAACAAAAGGCAAGCGTGCAATATAGGTAAGTTTTTTTTCTGTACATATCTACATACATACAACTTCATGCATTTTTCCAACATCCGGCATGTGCTGAAAATCGTACTCACCTACATAGGTATGAAATGATACAAGTACATACTCGATACTTTTCGATCGATACCAAGTTATTTTTGTATCAATACTTTTGAACCAAGTACTGAGTAGGTATCGAAAAACAAATACTCGTATCGAACCCCGATACTAAAAGCGAAGGTACACAACATGCGTTCGCCGGCAAATGCGTCCCGCCGTCAATGTCAAATAAAATTCAACACATGCGTTTGTGTGACAGCTGTTACAGACGACGCCGTTATGAATGCGTTAACGCAGTTGCCGTCGAAAGTAAACCAACTCGCTACTTTTCTGTTGCGTTCATAGGTTGACATTTAAAATTACATTTGTGGATATGCTTATCAGCTGTTTTTTGTTTACAAAATAATGAGCGGCATAACGCAAGGTTTGTAACAGCAATTTTTTCAACGTCGTCAACGCACCAACGCAACGCCGCAGCAAATAAAATTATGTACCTTCAGCTTAAGGCAAATTTGGCTTCGGCAATTTTTCCTCTATTGTTATTCCAAATATGAAGCGCCTTTTTGTTTATGGCTGTTTAATTGTCAACCAACAAATGCGACAAAGTCGATATAGTGCAAAGAATACACGCTTCAATTGCTTCACCAAAGTCGACGTAAAGCAAAGTATACACGACCCAACTGTTCGAGTGGAATAGTGACTAGATGAATGTTCAGTACAGACGTTTCAACGCGATGTTAAGCTCACTGGGTAACTACGGGTTTGACGCGCGTTAGCATTTGAAGGCCTTGAGCAAAATGCAAAGGAAATACATACGCAGAAAAGACCAGCGCAAAATACAAAAGGTAGTGGGAGTCTAGCTCTGTTATTAAAGATAATAATGAAATAAAAAAAGATTAGGGTACAAAGAGTTGATTGAAAAAAATCTTGGCAAAACTGAAATATTCCAGAAAATTTAAACGCCGGTGAAGTAGTAAGGGGACATTTTTACAACTATCGTATTTAAATCTTTGGCTCATAATTTTTATATATAGGCTATATTCGTGGGAAGTACAACAAAAGAAGACTTTTTATCATAAATATTTTATTTATTTTTTGTTGAATAAATATATTATGAGCAAATGTTTATCTTGTAATTTTGTCCAATGACTTGTCTGTGTCGAATACCTTTTCATCACTAAACATATAGTTAGGAGTTTAGGATTCCAAGACGTTTTCTCGTGTTCTTTAAATCCTCCAACTGCGCATATAAAGCTGCTATACATTTTAACATTTTCTCCTCTAATGAATAACTGAAAATACCACTAATGCGTAAAATGTGCAAACGTTAATTGGCAGATGAAAGACAAGTGTTGCAATAATGAGCGAGTAAATAATGTAAGAATTTCAACACGTGTCCATTAAAGACGCCTTTAAAGGGAAATCCAATGCCTTGAAGTTGTCGTTTTACTCGTAGAAATAAAAAAAGGGTTCAGTAATTCAGAAAATACTATTGAGAATATTATATAGAGAATATTATTAGTTCTTGATCTTTATTTGATATTTCCTACTAGCATGAAAATTAAACAAATTATTTTATAGTGGTAGTCCTAATATTTTAAATAATTAAATCTCGTTTGCAAATTATTGAGAATATTACAAAAGGTTTGGCTTCCAGAAATTCGAAAGCTGTTTTGTCTATCACTGTGAGAAAAGAATCGAAAATTAAAATACATATGGACTAGGTTGATATTGCACCAGGGCCGGATCGTGAGCTCGGTTTGGGGGGAGAGGGGGTTAATACAAATCAAAAATTTTGTACGCTCAAGTATGATAGACATTTTATTTTATTATATTAAATTTTGTTTATAAATGAATTATATTTTTACAAATCATATGTTTTTGAGAAAAATACACCATAGTAATTTTAAAATTCTCGACTGAAAGATAAGATATTCGAGCTAGCTCAACGGCACACAGTGTGCTTCACTTCATGCCAATTAATCGTAGCACTTTCGACAGAAGCAATATTTTCATATGAAGCGAAATGGCTTTGAAAGCTAATTTAATTGCCTTTCAAGGAAAAATATTGCCATTGAGCCACAATCACTCCTTGACCTTAAAAAAATTGGTCAAAAATAGTGTTTTTTGAAAAAAAAAATATACTAATACATATTATAGAGACGAAAAACACAATTCCACTGTTTAAAGAACGAAAAAAAAATTTCAACTCCTCAATTTGAAAAATGCTTTATATATTGAATTTTTTTTATTTGCATACAGCTGTGCATCCTTCACACAATTTTTAACTCTCGAAAAACAAGTCGGTTTTAGTGCTATTTAAGACCTTTAATTTAAGCCAAGGTAGAAGTCTCTAGGCCCTTTGAGAGCTAAATTATTACGACTCTAAAGTTAAACTTCGAAATTTCATTCGACATTTTACGCAATTATTTTTTCTAATTTCGGAGTAAAAAGTAGTACATCAGTTTCGAAGTTTGGTTTAAAATTGTTATAACTTGGCTCTCAGAGGGCCTAGATCCCTCGAAAAACAAGTCGGTTTTAGTGCTATTTAAGACCTTTAATTTAAGCCAAGTCTCTAGGCCCTTTGTGAGCTAAATTATTACGACTCTAAAGTTAAACTTCGAAATTTCATTCGACATTTTACGCAATTATTTTTTCTAATTTCGGAGTAAAAAGTAGTACATCAGTTTCGAAGTTTGGTTTAAAATTGTTATAACTTGGCTCTCAGAGGGCCTAGATCCCTCGAAAAACAAGTCGGTTTTAGTGCTATTTAAGACCTTTAATTTAAGCCAAGTCTCTAGGCCCTTTGTGAGCTAAATTATTACGACTCTAAAGTTAAACTTCGAAATTTCATTCGACATTTTACGCAATTATTTTTTCTAATTTCGGAGTAAACACTAGTACATCATTTTCGAAGTTTGGTTTAAAATTGTTATAACTTGACTCTCAGAGGGCCTTGGCTCGAATTAAAGGTCTTGAATTGAGCTTATTGTTCGAGGGATATAAAATTGAGTGAAGGATGCACAGCTGCATGCAAATAGAAAAAAATGCAATAAATAATGCATTTTTTAAATTAAGGAGTTAAAATTTGTCTTCGAATTTTGAACAGTGGAATCGTGTTGCTCGTCTCAAAATCTAGAATACTGGTATAATAAAAAAAAACTTTTTGTTTTGGAATAAATCCCGTGTATTTTGCATGTTTTTTTCGAAGAACACTACTTTTGACCAATTTTTTTAAGGTCAAGGGGTAATTGAGGCTCAATGGCCACAATTGAAAGGGATTTACTATAGCTTTCAAAACCATTCAAAAGACAAGAGATGTATTTTAAAATGCTGTGCATATTTTTCAGATATGAGTTCAGCGACAATATCTATAAGAACTGGCCAATTTCATATCAGAAAGATATTTCAATTAGCACGAAATTGTTCCGGAAGTAGAATCACAATACCAAGAGTGTAATTAAAATTCTTAACCAAACTCGGATTCCTCGACCGACTCGGATTTGGGAGGAGAAATTTCCCCAATTCCCACCTCCCCCCGTAGATCCGGCCCTGTATTGCACAAGCCTAATTATCTCTTCTCGAAACCTACCTTTGCGCAGTCAACTCGCACATACAATTTAAAGAACCACACTTTAGATCAGACCTGGGCGGCGCCTGCCCGGCGGGCATATTCGCGTATACACCCAATTTGCCACAGGGCGAAGACGACGTCGTTACGACGTCGCTCTGGTGAAGTCGTTTTGGTGAACTCGAAACGACGTCGTTACGACGTCGCTCTGGTGAAGTCGTTTGGGTGAACTCTAAACGATGTCGTTACGACGTCGCTTTGGTGAAGCCGTTACGACGTCGCCCTGGTGAAGTCGTTTGGGTGAACTCGAAACGACATCGTTACGACGTCGCTCTGGTGAAGTCGTTTGGGTGAACTCGAAACAAAGTCGTTTTTTCCATACAAAATTCAACGTCGTTCCGACGTCGTTTTTTCTCATCGAATCGAAGTCGTTGCGACGTCCGTCTGGTGAAGTCGTTTGGGTAAACTCGAAACGAATACGTTTCTTCGAACCTACAAGTTTTTTGAGGAACCTTCGGTCTAGGTTGGACAAGTTCCACGCCCAAATTTTTATATATCTAAGCATAAATAAAAGTCATTCATTTCGATAGTAAACCGTTTTTATTATGACAATTTTTTATCATAACAGAATATGGAATCCACAATGAACACTTGTGCTCAGAAAATTAAGCCACCTACATCTTTTTTTCAGTATTCATAATATTTTTCATATAAAATGTTTTTTTATAAAGGTAAAGTTCACTCAATTGGCCTTATTAATAAAAAATAAAATTTGTGGGAATAAGGTTTTTTTTAATTTGGTAGAAAACTGTACTTTTACTTTGCAGCGTGGCGACGAACAACTGTTAACCAGTTTTTTTTTTAGAAATAAAAGGCTCCTTTATAGATTTTGCGAAAATGTTTATTGGTGTATATTCTACGCAAACAAGGCACCATTTTGAATTTGTGTTAGATTACTGTGGTTTGAATTACTATTGCATCAAAAATGAAAAGAATGCGTGTTATCAGCAGCGATTCCAGCAATTCCGGAGATTCCGGCGATGTACCAGCGCCACCAGCCAGTAAGTGAACAACTAATCCAAGTAGTATGCCTTAATTATATATAATTCTCGGTGCATACTATTACTTACTTACAGATAGTACCGGACAGAAACTAAATGTTGTTGGTATTGTCTGGATATGATTGACAAAAACGAAAGAAAAAATCTTAAATGTTTTAAACCGATTAACAGAGGAGGTCATCGTGCTGAAGCGAGAGTTAATGCGGTCGAAGAAAGCAAGCACAGAAACTATTGAATTATTCCAAAGGAAGTAATGTGCAGACCTTCATGTTTCAGGAATTTGAGGAAAAGCTGCAAAACCACGACCACTTTAACCATTTGGTAGGGGTTTTTATACCCGAGCGCATTTGTGCACCGGGGTATATTAATTTTGTTCACATAACGGTTGTTTGTAACAGCCAAAACGAATCGAGATAGATATACTTCCCATATAACGGTAATTTCCAGAAATACGAAAACTTCGATATTTTAGTAACTACTGAAGATAATTCACTCAAAATTGATATTTACAATAATTTTCAGACTAAAAATAAGAATACTAAAATTTTTTGGAAAATGGGCGTAGCCACGCCCACTTACGGTTACATGTGTATATCTTGGTAACCGCTGTACCAATTTCCTCCAAACTTGGCACAGTTGTTGGTCTTGGTACAGCATACCAAATGGCCGAAAATTTTTAAAATCGGACAATAACCACGCCCACATCCCATATAACGGTAATTTAGAGAAATACAAAATCCTCGATAAATCAGTAATTATTAAAGCTAATTTATTCAAAATTGATGCTTGCAACAACTCTTTATCAAGAAATACGTTTATGGTAAAATTTTGGAAAATGGACGTGGCACCGCCCACTTATGATCACATATATGTATCTCGGTAGCCGTTCAACCAATTTGTACCAAACTCGGTATTTTTATTGTGCTTGCCACATAAAAGCAAAACGTTGAAAATTATTGAAATCGGACTAAAACTACGGCCGCTTTTCATATAACGGTAAATTTCAGAAATGCTGGAAACTACAATATTTCGAAATTTAAGGACGCTAATTTACTCAAAAATGATACACCCGCTTATCATGTAGCGGTAGCTTTCGGAAAGGTGGAAAACATATATTTAATACTTGCGCCGGGTATTTAATGTTCGGCTCCGCCCGAACTTAGACTTTCTTACTTGTTNAAAAACATATATTTAATACTTGCGCCGGGTATTTAATGTTCGGATCCACCCGAACTTAGACTTTCTTACTTGTTTTTTTTTTTGTAATTTGCATCTAATGTGATATTTCCATTTCATAAGGTACAAGACCTCAAAAATATTGCTGCGAGCAATGAGAGCAGTTTGTAAGGAAATGCTGGAACGCATTGCTGAGCGATGAGCTGGCGCTACAGTTCTCATGGATGGGAACGGCAGAGAAGAGACCTGTGCGGCATCTCATCACAACAGCGGCAATTAGAAGTACGCTTTAATTGTTGATGCCCAGCTCTCAAAAATGATTAATATACTTTTAATATTATGTCAGAAGCGTTCCAGCAAAATTTCAACGAATCTGTGGAAATAATGGAGCGAATAACCAAAAGATATTTCCATTATGCTGGAGACAGGATCTCAAAACGGAATAAAAGAAATGTTTCACAGTCGTCTGCATAAATATAATATCTGTCATATTGATAAGTTTTAACGATTTGTTTATTTGCTACTTCATTTTAGTTATCTTTATAAAAATTGGGTTTATTTTTTAACAAGGACCATATAGTTCGAAATTCAAAAATTGCGCAATATACATATGCATGTATGTGCATATGAAAAAAATTAACAAGCTTTTATAAACATTTTAAGATTTTTATTCTGCATTAAAGAAACACATATGAAGCAGTTTTAAAGTCCATTGAAGTTTGGTATGTATAATAGAATACAAGGTTGAAGTGGCTCAAAGCATGCATTTTCTGTCATAAAATTCATATGGATGAAAATGCGCAGTACCGTAAAAAAAATAACACCAAAAATCAATGTGCGTTATGTGTTACTTCAAACCTGTGTTCTATTATACTAACATTTTATGGACTATAAAACTGCTTCCTATGTGTTTCTTAAATGCAGATTAAAAAGCTTTTAATTTTTATGAAAACTTGTTGAAATTTTTTTATATATACATATATACGTATACTGCACATGGCTGTAATTTTGAACTACATGGTCCTTGTTAAAAAATAAACCAAATTTTAATTAATTTTAAACATAACTAAAATGAAGTAACAAAAAAATTAATTGTTAAAACTTGCCAGCATTTTTGACCCAGGGTGTAGTATTATATTAAAATATTTTAAAATTTTTTTTTGTATTTTATTTGTGTTTTCCTTATTTTTCTTTTTATATATTCATGTATATTTAAAAAACTTTGAAAAAAATCAATGAATTAAATTAAACTATTTTAAACTAAAAAAATTGTTTTTAATTCTCTAGCAACTTTGAGCGTCGTTTTGCAGTTCGCTGGTATATCGTTCTTGCGGGCTGCAGGGGAGTCGTTTTTGCGACTCGCCGCTAAGTCGTTTTTGCGACCCGCCGCAAAGTATAAGATTTGACCCATCTAGCTGCTTTTAATTCTGTAATTCGAAAACTATTGAAGATAGATTAATGAAATTTTGCACAAGGTACGTTATAAGATAGGCGAAGCTTTTTACAAAACATTGGTAATTTACTGTCACGCCACCCTATTATATAACTGGAATTTTTAAAAATGCAAAAACTGAAATATTCAACTAACTACAAAGGCTAAAATGACCAAAATTGATATTAAGAATTTCCCTATAACAAGAAATTATAAACTGACAGAAATATATTTTTTTAATTATGGGCGTGGAAAATATCGATAAGAAAGTCAAGTTGGGTCAACAAAATTCCGTTATAAGTTCAATATTTCTTGCTCTATTTACAAAAATGGGATACCATTGGAAAGGTAATGAATCAGGCTTTCTCTATTCAAAGCAAATATACAAGAATTTGTCTCGGTCGAGATAAAATGCAAATGAATTACTCGAAGAAAATAAAATTCCCAGTAGGCCAGAAAAAAGAAAATTTCATCAAAACCTGCAATTTCCAGCAGCTAAAATTGTGTTGTATAAAGTCTAAGAGGAGTGGCAAATAAATTGAGATACAAACTTTATCGAATAGTGGCGGATAACGAGTTTTCGGGTCTAATAAAAATAATAATTTGCAAAGTATAAGTCTAAGTCAACACCGTTTTACTTTAACATGAAATACTAAGACCTAGTTTACTAAAATCCCAAAAATGTATATTCATTAAAAAGAGCATACCTAAAAAAATAAGACCAATATGATATTTTAGCAATGGTTGCATAAATCACATAACACCGAAAAATTAAACATTGAGATTCAGTTTCAAATACACAAGTTTAAATATTATTGCGCTCAGTAATTTTCCAAATCAAACCCCGTCCAGCCATACACTTTGATTTAAGTTTTTTAGTTGTTATTGTTTCGTCTTTATCAGGCATTTCTAAAAACATTCTTGACGTTGTTTTTAAATTGGCGACATAAAATAATGTAATTAATCTTTTCTAGAATATGGAAATGATACAACTGTGCGCCGGCGAGTCGTTTTTGCGGCCCGCCGGCGAAGTTTGCTTTTCATCCGACGGCGAGTTTGCCGGAGAGTCGTTTGCGACCGTCGCCGGCGAACAAATTGTTCACCAAAACGAGTCGGAAACGACGTCGTTACGATCGGGCAAATTGGGCATACACGCAAGGCAGCGAAAGCTTCATTCAACCTCACGACCCTGCAAAAAATTGTGCGACTAATCTCTAAAGAGAGTATTCCGAAATTACTCTCAATCGGGTACAATTGGGAATTAATTAGTCCCAATTAGTCTCATACGGGTACTAATGGAGGTCAATTAGTCTCGACTCATCCCTTATGGGTATAATTGGAATCAATTAGTCCCCAACTCATCTCTAACGGGTACTATTAACGATTTAATGATATGTACGCACTTAGTCAATGAAATTTCATGTGCGGCGTTGGCACACAGAGAGAGTATTCGCCTAAAAAAACTGAGCACCCCGGTTCGAATCTCAGCTGGCTCATATTTTTATTTTTATCTTTTAAAAGTGACTAGTCGCTTTTTATATCCGTTTGGGTATAAAGGTGAACAATTAGTCTCTTCATAGGACATGCTCGAACAAAAGCGATCAGTTCATTCCATATAAAGAGATCAAAAGTGGTATTAGTCGCATGCTCCTTTGCGATTGCTCCCGGAGTCATCCCGGATTAGTCCCATTTTTTGCAGGGGACTTGTTCGCACGCACACAGTGACATCAATTCCTCGCACACTACGAAAATTCTCTGTCGAAGCTGCCCACCTTTAGATACTCAGCGACCTCAAACATGTTTTTCGTTAGAGCTGTGCAGTTGTGGAACTCTTTACATAATAAATTAAAATTGGCAACAAATCTTAAGCACTTCAAATTGGCTATTTATTCTACCTTCTCATTCTAACTCTTAAACTTCTACATGTTTGTATTGTTTATATATATATCCTTTTATATATATCCTTTTATATATACCCTTTTACCTACCTATGTCCATTGATTTTAAGAGCGATTTAGGATATATATAGCACGTCTTACTTGTGTCTAAATATTAGATAAATAAACGAATTGGTTTTGTGTTTGGTTTAAATAGATTTGGGTTTGAAGTAAATTAATTTGCGATGTGTTGAATTAAATTTTCACTATTATTCTTTGGGAAAATATGTATACACCTTTATCCTATATCGTCAAGTTTATTTTCGAAGGCTATGAAATCTTGTAGAATATTGTTCCAAGCTTTCTCGGAAGGTGCTACAGCGTTTCTATGCGAGAAATGAAAATACATAATGCATTTAATTCTTATTAAGTTAACTTTTTCTGCAAGTATGTTGTGATAACCTTACAATATTTTTCGTTAATAATGTGTAATGCGTCTTTTTTCATATTTTCACCCGCAATGCGCTCACAAAATTACTCGAATGAATGTACTTTGCGGATTTCCACCTAGAACTCATTGAATTATTGGCATTTACAAAAGTATACGTCAGATAGCCGGAGCTGCCATAACAGGAAGTCAATTTCCGCATACCTTGAACACTATTTCCCCAACAGCCAACTTGTATTGTATAGTTTGTATGTACATATATATTTATACTAATATCAGGGGTGGATCTACGGGTGGGAAATAAAGGAAATTTCCCCCCTAAATCTGAGTCGGTCGAGACACCCGAGCTTGGTTAAGAATTTCAGTTACACTCTTGGTATTATGATTCCACTTCCGGAACCATTTGGTGCTAATTGCACATACCGACATGAAATTTTTTTCTGAAATAAAGCTGGCCATTTCTAACAGATTTTGTCGCTGAACTCATCTCTGAAAAATATGCACCGCATTTTAAAATATATTTTTTTCCTATCACAAACCGCACAGTGTGCTTTTTGAAGCAGCATTTTTATATTAAACAAAATGGTTTGGAAAATATTGCCATTGAGCCACAATTACTCCTTGGCCTTAAAAAAATTGTTAAAAAATAGTGTTCATCAAAAAAAAACATGCAAAATCCACCAAATTGATTGCATTTTTTTTTGTATTTTCTATTATACTAATATTATAGACCAGCAAATGCCTGGCTTGCTTCGCAACGCCTTATAAGAACTTTTGCGTTGACCAATACAAAAATAGTAGTGGTATTCACCAAATTGAGCAAGTGGCCTGTCACTCTGGCAAAAGAGCAGATGAGCTTAAGCGACGACTGTTGACAATATTCGTTGCTTGAGCTGAT
>NW_016157146.1:162029-185597 GCF_001687245.7 Rhagoletis zephyria | reverse complement strand
TTTAATTTATTTTAATGAAAACTTCTATTTTTATTTTAGTTCACTCAAAAATTATCTAAAGAATTCATTTTATTTTTAACTAAAATGTTTTCTTTTGCATATTCCATATTATTAAAAAAGATAAAAATATAGTATTTATTGTACCTGAAACCTTTTCCTTTTAATAACACTTAATGAAAAATGAATTTAAATTTATATTCGAAAGTTTGAAATATCTATGTATTTATTTTTTCTTTTAATTAATACTCAAAAAATTTAACACTAATTATTGGCAAATCTAAGGCTGCTAAATAAAAATGTGTTATATATTAAAGTGTACTTAAAAGTTGTTTATTGCATATTCATGAATTCATTTTATTTTTTACTCCCAAAGTAGTGGTTTTGGTCCATAATTAGACTAGTATTTTTCTGTCTATTTTGAACTAGTATGATACTGGTATATTTCTGACCGAAATCTGACAATTGCCATCTCGTAGGACATCCCCATATTAAAAATACCAGTTGATTGCATGGAAAAAAGATAGTTGGCTGACTAGTTGGGCATGCGGTTCATACTAGTTGTAAGGTGGTTTACAACTAGTTCATTTGACTACAGGGAGGCTAACTGTCGGCAAGTTGGTTGCAGGTTTGGATTATCAACGACACAAACCAAATTCGCTTTAACTTCAAATAAAAGTGGTGTTTGAGGCGAGTTAAACGAAAATTATTTGTATGGCAAACTCCGAGTTAATGAGTAGTGTTAACCGTTTAACTCCAAAATGGCCCATAAACTCGAGTTAATTATAGCTGATTAAAAATGTCACGCCTATAGGAGGTGCCACGCCCCCTTGTCAGAACTAATTTACTGTTCCATATTCCAAAAAAAAATTGAACATCTCAATTTAAAAAATGTACCTATTATTTATTCCATTTACTTTATTTGCATGCAGCAATGCCTTCACACATTTTTACATCCATCTAGCAACAAGTGTGTTTTAATGCAATTCAAGGCCTTTAATTTGAGCCAAGTTAAACCAAGGCCTTTAATTTGAGCCAAGTTAAACCAATTTTAAGCCAAACTTCGAAACTTCTGAACTAGTTTTGACTCCAAAATTATAAAAAAAAATGCGTAAAATGTCACATGAAATTTCGAAGTTTAACTTCAGAATCGTTATAATTTGGTTCTGAAAGTGCCTAAAGACTGCTACCTTGGCTCAAATTCAAGCTCTTGAATTGCATTAAAACGCACTTGTTCTTCGAGGGATATGAAATTGTGTGTTTTTTTTTCGAATTCTTGTCAGTGGAATCGTCTTGCTCGTCTCAAGATCTACAATATTAGTAAAATAAAAAATAAAAATGCATATTTTTTTGAAGAACACTATTTTTGACCAATTTTTTAAGGTCAAGGAGTAATTGTGGCTCAAGGGCAATATTTTTCCGTGAAAGGCAATTATATTAGTTTTCAAAACCATTTTGTTTAATATCAAAATGCTGCTTCTGTCGAAAACGCTACGATAAGTTCGCATGGAGTGTTAAAAAAGCACACTGTGCATTTATAAACAATATGTAATATAATAAAATAAAATATCTATCATACTTAGGCGTGCAAAATTGTTGATTCTTTTTTACCCCCACAAAACCGAGCTTACGATCCGCCACTGCTAATATACGAATATAAATACTATGTTTGTATGTATGTCTATATGTACATAAACTTGTATTTTAACATTGAGCATATGCTTCCATATTGTTTGTACCTCTTCTTAGTATGTAATTTCCTTTTGCTTTTCACTTTCCGCGTGAGACCATCGATATAACAGCTGTGTGAAGATGCCAGTAATACTAATGATTTCAATGGGGTTCCATTATTCGACTTGTTGAAAAAGTAATTGTTATTGTTTTTGGCCTTCACTTTCTAAGTACTTATGCATACGCTTACATGTACAGTTAATACAAAATAAGCAACCACAAAGTATCCTGTTTTGGGGATTATCTATCAGCTTCAAGTTATTGGTGGATGCCACACGCTGCGTCTTGATAGGTAGTGACTTTAAAAACTTTGTTACTTAAAAGGATACAAATTAAAGGGGTTTATCTATCAGCTTCAAGTTATTGGTGGATGCCACACGCTGCGTCTTGATAGGTAGTGACTTTAAGAACTTTGTTACTTAAAAGGATACAAATTAAAGGGCATGTGTATGTAGGTACGTAAATTGTACAATCCAAAATGCGTTTTTTTTAACACAATGGGCAGAATAGTTAGCAATGGGCTACAAAAAAAAAACAAAAATACATACGTATGATATTTAGCACAGATTGCACAGGTAATAATTTTTAGTACAAGTACTTGCATATAAGAATGTTAGAAATTTTACGACCCTTCTCATACGCATTCTTTCTTTTATGAAGACTGAGCATAATGAAAAAATTCTTTCATATATTCTCACGTATTTATGAATACCCTGCATTTTTAAAAATATATTTATTTAATAATTAATAAAAAGTATTTACTAAAAATTTTAATAAAAGTAAAGTCAATGCATAACTTTCATATTTGGCAAATTTTTGAAGTCTGGTAAAATGAGATAATTATAACTTACATATACTTATTTAAAGATCAAGCTCTTGTTTGCATATCCCTGCAAAAATCTTTGGAGCATGTAGTCTATTTGTGGTATATTGGAGTACATACTTACAAAAGTGTTGCTCTGTCATGGTGTAGCGGACCAACTCGTGTCTCTGCGCCAGCTTATTGTTTGTTATCTGATCACTGCTCGTGTTTTAACGAAATGTGGTTGAAGGCGAACATTTGAAAGCACATTTGCATGTCTGGCTGTAGCTGAACGTGTAGAGATGCTCGCTGTTAGTTCTTAGCTTCTAGCATGTTCGGGTTCGAATGCCGTCAGAGGCACATGTAATTTTTAATTTTTGTCTTGGTTTTTATTAATTTCGAAAAAGCATTTGAGAGGTGAAGAACAAAAGCGTGGACAAACGAAAAAATATAACAACAATGCCATTGTTAATATGTTGGAGTAGTTTCGTGCTACTCTGATGTAATGCAGGGATGGAGTATATGGTCCTGCCCTAGGACATCGCAATGTTAATTGGACCATATTTTTTACATGAATTGTGGTTAATTTTAGAGTACCCCTAGGTCCTTAGGGAGTACTCTTTACACGCATGCATGGAGTAGTCGCGATTTTTGCAGGGATCAATCACGGAAGTCTAATACGGTAGACAAACGGGCTCGGTTATTTGCATAGCCAGCCTTTATTTGCTTTGACTCATGCATTTTCCTCTTTAAANAGAGTACCCCTAGGTCCTTAGGGAGTACTCTTTACACGCATGCATGGAGTAGTCGCGATTTTTGCAGGGATCAATCACGGAAGTCTAATACGGTAGACAAACGGGCTCGGTTATTTGCATAGCCAGCCTTTATTTGCTTTGACTCATGCATTTTCCTCTTTAAAATGCGCATAAGCAGCTGAACAAATGCACGAAATTTTTGGGAATTAGCTCGGATCCGGGTAGTTTTCGTTGACAACACTGCTAAAAACGGACAGGTGTTGTCTTTTGTACAAGTAAACAAACAAAGAGCGCGAGTTCCGCGTCCGCGGTAGCCGAGTGGTAAGAGTTACGGGCTACAAGCCTGTAGCTCCTCGGTTGGAGCGATTGCGAACAAATTTTTTGTTTTTATTATTTATTTTATATACTTTTTTTTATTTGATCTATATATTTAACTTTACTTTATTTTATTTTTATTTGCTTTATTTTATATCACATTTTTTATTTTACTATTAGTTAATTTAAATTTTTAGAGTTGAATTTTAATAAAAAGTCAATAACAACCAACTGAAAGCAACGTAAAAAAATATAGAACTTATAAAAAAAGAATGAAAACGAAATAAATGAAAATTCAACTGGCCGTGGGACTCGAACTCACGACCTTGCGGCTCATTTATCCGCATAACTGCCGTCTATTTGGTCAAAATTATTATGCGCATATGTGTGCCAGATTATATTCATAAGCTTTGCCGTCTGACACAGCTTTTAGTGAGCATAAGAGCGCTTGATGGTATTAAAATCATTCTATGAAAATTCCGTCATCACACAGACAAAATGCTAACGAAATTATCCTTCAACAAGCCCTATAAGGTCATAATTTCTGGAAGAGATACTTGCAGACAGTTAATCATAACAATGGTAAGGTCACGTCCTTATCAGCTCCTACTAATGTAATGCGACTACGGGAGCCGCGATACAAGTCTCCTTAGATTTCCTGAATGCATCGATTGCCATAACCAATCACTCCATCGTTGCTCAGAGATGAGAGCCATGCTGTATTTACTTCACCGCTTCTGAGAGCCGTTACGTGTAGTGTGTTACCGTGTACTGTATTAATTCGTTGGTATCGCCTTCAAAAAACTTACTCAATTTGCGTTGAAACTCTGACGTATCCTTTCCTCGCTCTTTTTCTTGATATCCCAACGGAGGGGGATTCGCTGGCGTCGTCTATACAATATTCATTGTCATCGTCCATGACGCTTGGTTCTTGATCGCTGCAAATTATGAAATATGTACATACTTTCAACATTCAATTTTTTTTATTTTGTTGACTTACATTTCGGCGCGGGGGATGGCGCTTCGGCTTAGCAGTGCACGACCGTTCCGCGCAATCAAATTTGTTCTTAAAAAATGATTTGAACACACAAATGGTTACCTTGGCAATTGGTACTCACTTAATCCGCAAGCCTTCATCCACTTTTCCCGTAAATATGGCACAGCAGGAAATTTGAAATGTTTTACAGCTGTATTCCTACATCTATTCCGCGTGTCGAAACATCCCCGGAAGCAGCAGCTCATTTCTTATTTAATTTCATTTTATAAGAAGAAGTGAAACTACCTTTTAAAACTGATTGTATCATGGTTGGAATCAAATTACATAATTTTGATTTTCTGTCCGATCGACTTGATAATGCAGTTACCGCTTTCTCTTGTTTTGCGTTTGGTTGCGCATTGCATTTATTATTTCCTCTCAAAATCATAGTTTCGTATGTAGGCAACAATATCATCAGCTGTTTGCTTCAGAATAATATAAAATGTGAGGAACTAAATAGTGCATCGCACTTCAGCACCCCCTCTGAGAAAAAAGTATTGAAAACAAATACAAAGTTGTACGTACACGAACGGTGGATCCGCTTTTACTAAGGTATTTCCTGCTATTTTATCTTTTTTACTGTTTTTATTTTGAATATTCGTACCTATTAAATTTTGCGTGTTTGTTTCTCTCTTCCTCCAAATAGTGAAACGTTCTTCAAATAACGCAAACGAGATGATGTCAAAAGAGACTTCGAACGACGCAGCTTCCACATCGGCTAATAAGAAATCCAGTCCTGAGGTACTACCGCCAGCGTTTAATATGCCCTCCGCTACGCAGCATTCGATCGGCAATAACTTTGCGAATGGTAACAAAGCGAGTGGTGATGGAAACTTCAACTCTATTTCAGATAAACAGGGAACTGGTGTACTAACAATGCCCTCGAATGAAGATATAATTAATTCTGCCATAGCTGCTGGTCTAACCGCTGCTGCAGTGGAGGCAGCCGCTGCGTCAAGTCAACGCGATTTGGAACAACAACAGCAACTCAAGCAACAGGGTGATGAAGATGCGCCCACACTCTTGCATAAGCGCGGAGTTTCAACTCCACATTACCTCTACGGTGGAATGAGCGTGGGCGGACCTTATAGCTATAACAGTGGCAATGGCAATGGTAATAATTATGGAGTCAGTGGAGGTGGTAAAAACGTCTATGGCGGTAGTGATTACTATAATAATGCATATCTGAATAATCAATTGGCAATTGGCGGGGATGTGGGTCTGTCCGCGGTACCAAATGGTGTTTGGGCTGATGAAATGGATCCTGCAGTTGTTTATACCGATATACAGGAAGATGACTACTTGCCCGCACCACGAGGTAAGCAACCTATGTAAATCTTATTATTTTGCTTATTTATTTATTCCCAGAAGAAGTGCTAAATCCCATAATTTATTCATATTCACTCGATTCCCTCTATGAAATACGAATATGAATATGAATTCTTTTGGTTTGAGGAGGAAGCAGTGAAAGTCCGTCAGTATGGGACTGTCCAATACCGATCCCCCCGGTACCACCGTCAAATATTTCGTTGGAAGGCAGTTTGAGTACTAGGCTCGCACGTACGATCCAGTAAAATGTACTCAGTCCTGGGCTATATCTAATAGGTTCTGCCGCGTAGTGAACAACTCTTTTATTTTTTATTTAGCTCTTATTCTTTTGACTAACGTGAAGTAAATAGCATATACAAACACGATACTTATATTTTAACTAATTGGAATAGTGAAGCCAATTCCTTGAAGTTTTGACACCCGTTATAGATGCTTTTTGACCAGATATGAGCAGGCCCGTCGCTGGTATTTGTATTGAGTAGGCATTCAGAAATTACGAGTCTCAAACCCGTGTAAATTTATGTGTGCTGCGTTGGCGGTTGGAACGGCCTAGGTTCCAATCCGCGCCTACACTTTGGTTTATGAACTTGATGTTGGGGAGGCGGTCTGAGAGTACAAGCTTCTAAGTCGCACTACCTTACGAGTTTCAAAGCCCCACTGTCAATCCGCGCTTATGCATTACATACCACTTGTACGCCTCTGCCGCTCTAGACATCTCAAATAGTTCATAATTGATGCTATTTCACTGCTGGCCAAACTCCATTCCCTCAGCATCTAATTTACTTCAGCTTCTGGAGCAGTGATGCCCAAAACAGCGCCCGCGGGCGGAACTCTTCAAAACTCTCTGCAGACTTTAAATAGACGCGCACAGAGTAAAAGCTCTCCTTGAGCATCACTATTCTGGAAACAGTGCTGCATTGATATACTGTTGGAATCTGCGTCTCTGTTCGCTGAATCGTAACACAGTAGAAGCAGTGTGACTTAAAAAGTATCAATATTTATCACTTTCTTTTATTTTGAGTATCAAAGTATCAATATGGAATAAAACCAATAATTTTTATAAAAAACCATTTTCCAGAACACTTTAACATTTATTGATTGCAAAAAAGGTATACGTATCAGTTGTACTTGGTACTAGTATAATAATAATTAAGAAAATGTCTTACATGTATGATTTCAACTGGGTATTAGTATAATAAAAACAGAAAAAATATCTTATATATAATCTAATTTTTAGTTTAAATAAATTTGTACTTATAGGACTCAGAATTCAAATTTTTTTATCATTTTTAAGGCATTTCGAAAACATGCATTCCACCATTGACAAAGTGAAGCGATTTGTTCCATTTGTTTTGATCAAATTCAGTTCTGAGATAATGCGCTCTGCAGCGGCAGAGCTGTGCGGCGAACATAACAGGTTAAAAATAAAAGAAGTTAGTTCGAAATGTAAAAAGCTATTTAAAACATTTTTTAGCTTGCTTGCTCCCCCTTGCTTACTTCAACGCAACCTATTTTATTGTCGAATATCAAAAGTTAGGAAAATTGTTTAAAGCTGTTAAAAATGCCGAGTTAGCGTTCTCTTATATGACAATGGATCAATACATGAAAGGATTTTCAAAATTTCACTGTTAAAATTAAATCTCTTTTTTATTTGCAAACAAGGTTCAATATAACATTGCTGAATATATATTTTTTTTAATTTGGACTTTACTTAAGTGGGCTGTTGATATACATATACATTAGAGTGGTTAAAAAAAATTTTTTTTTTGGAAATTCATAAACGCTACCTCAAATTATTGTTATTTGTGATAAAAAAAGAGAAACGTGTTTTTTTTATTTTGAAAAAAAGTTTTCTTAGAGGTCGCTCTGGTCGGTTTTTTATAAAAACGCTGATGTTCTAAATTTTTTTTATTTTCTTGACATGTTAAAATGCAGCTAAAAATTTGTTTTTTTCATATAATTACTCTGGTATTACTGGGGAACATTCCCTTATTTATATACCTGTCTTGGGCAGTTAGAATGGGCCTAGTGCCCGAAAATATGCTCTTGAAAAGAGACTAGTGAAATTAAAACGTTGATGCTGAACGATTTACGCATTGTCATGGATTGAAACTTGTTATCAGAGGGTTTCTGGGGTTGCTAATTAGGGATCTGAAGTCAGTTTTTCGAAATTCTGGTTATGTGAAAACCACATTTTTAGCTGCATTTTAACATGTCAAGAAATTAAAAAACCGGCGCGACCTCTAAGAAAACTTTTTTTTTTAAATAAAAAATACGTGTCTCTTTTTTTATCACAAATAACAATATTTTGATGTAGCGTTTATGAATTTCCAAAAAGAGTGTTTTTATGAACCACTCTAATATACATACGTCTCTGCCGCATAAGTAATACATATATACTTCCGTAATAGGTAAATGATTATTTGGGTTAAAAAAGGCCAAATCAGCTGGGCTAGTTGGCATACAGTTTAGTTTGACAAAAAAATACCATATAAGTTTACAGTTACTTTCAAAATTGTTATATAAATTATGCAATCTGTATTATTCACTTTGAAATTCTATGTTCATTCGATTGACAACATCCAAAGTATTTGACAAAAATAAATAATAAATTTTTATTGGTGCGGAAGAGCTCATGCTTGGTTCACACCGTCATCGAAACAAAAAATTAATAATAATTGCAATTGCAATTGCTCCATAATAATTGCTCCACTGTGACATTAAACGATAAACAGCTTACTTCCACGATAACCAGCGAACGTTTGACACTCGAAAAATTTTATGATTCTTAACACCAACGTAGTTTTGAAACTAGGCAATTCATCCACCCTTTTACACTATGTGCGAAGAAATCGTAAACATCTCTGGAAGTTTTTCGACTTCTACGGGATGGTTTTTTGCACGATTGAAAAAGTATCAAAATTTAAAAAGAAGTATCTCTCCAAAATTCATTGAAAAATGTATCACTTTTGATCCACTTGGATCAAAACGGTCACATTGAGTAGAAGTATGTGCCCCGCGTCCTCGATGGTGCCCTTTCCGCAGAAATCACAGCACGGATCACTATCGTGTTTGTATTTGTAAAAGGTTCGCCTTGAAACAGCCATGACCGCTTAATAATTTAGTCGTATGTTAACATATGTATGTAAGTAAATATGTACATTCGAGCACACTTTATCACACTCTTGGGCTCTCCGTTCTTTTTCATAATTTGTATAATTGTAATAATAATTAAATTATTCTCTTTACTCTGCTCTTTTGTCTACTTGTCATTACTAATTTTTATTTTTACTATCCCATGTTCATCGTCGCTCCTCAGCATCTTCGCACCGCAGTAAGGCCTACGACAATTTACAAAACATTCTCAATGCGGAAGCTTATCCAGAATCAATGGCATTGTCATTGACGCAGCCTCAGTACACGAGTCGGTTTTATGGCGCCTTAAATGGTAATAAGCGTTCGAATAGATACGATGGCAACAGCATAGGTGCTCACAGCGGCAATAACCGATTCGCCGATATGCGGTAAGTGAACTTGGTAAAGGGCGGGCATAGCTACTATATATACGGTGACCTGTATTATACGGGACAGTCCTCTTTTTTGACCTATTGTCCTGGCAATTTATTTATTTTATACGGGACGCCAAACGTTCTGTATTCTTTTAATGTCCTGTATTTGTCCCGTATTCGGCATTTCGATGCCTTAACAGCTCATTAAAATGGCATGAAGGTGATTTAAGTGATGTTGGTATATGATTGCAATTTTCTTCATAAACAGTTATGTATTATTTTCTTATTTAATGCATGTGACTCGAATCGAGGAATACATACAGTGATCAAAATATAAATTATGACTCGACATTTTAGTAAGTTTTGGTAATTTTTCCTTAGGTTATTTAATATTTATTATTTATTTTAAGAAAGTAAAGCTCTTTTTCTAACGAAAACCATATACAGTATATTTTGCTTTGCTGCCTCTATGCTTAAGTGCACATTTAAGATACCTACCCTAAAATGCGCATCAGAGGCAATATTTTTAACATTTATAAGGAAACTGCTCCGATAGATGCATTTAGTATACCTGCACATTGGCGATACCTGCCTTAAAAATTGGGCGACTAGTATCAATTATCAAAGAAAGTATTACGTTTAACTGCACTGGCCCTACAATTACCTAATTTTACAACTGTTTATTTATTTTGTTCATCTCCCAGAACAACGAAAATGCCTATAAATTTATGTAGTTATATAGATAATTAGATACTATTCGGTAAAAATTTCGCTTGCAGTAATTTCTACGTGGTAAGTGCTTCTCCATTATTTGGTTTCATAGGGATTTGGATACCTTCCTCATTGAAGTAGTAAAGAAAATTCGCTTAAGTGCCTTTTTCGGATAAGTGCTCAAGTTTTTCGCGCAAAGAAGGATGTGCAGCTAAGCAAAATATACTGTAATACCAAATTTCAAACTTTGTGCAAAAAACTATAAAAATTAATTCTGCAATGTTTCACCAAAATTTCAAACTTTCTAATTACAATCTTTAGAAAAAAATTTGGTTTGCGGTTTTGTAACTCATTGAAATTGAGTATAATAAAGTGCCAGTGGAAAGTGCTACTTATTTGCTTCTCTTTCAAAAAAATGGTCGAACATACTTACTTTGTATGAAAAAAAATGCGAGCACCGTCAACAAAAAAAAAGCACAAAAATTAATATTAAGCCTTAGCGACTTAAAATTGCACTTTGTTTTACTAAAATTTAACGAATTTTTTTTAAACAAATTTTACGGGGTAAAAATCTCGAGAAAATTATCCTAAAAAGTTGTGATGTTACTAAAAGGATACTGTTTCAGGGCTAATACATCTAGGATCTTTGAAGAAGGCTTTAAGATCTGTAAGCTGTTGTGGAAAAAATTTGCAAAATTATTTTTTGTATTCGGCTCCCATAAATATAGTCACCGTAACTATATATTTGTGGAAGTGTGTATGTACATATGTACAGATGGACGGAATCGAATGAAATTTTGACAGAGTATTGCCATCACACCTGAGCTTATAATAGGGTAAAAAATGGGATTCGACAAGGGGGCGTGGCACCTCCAATAGGCGTGAAATCTATAATCATCGGAATCGGAATCATAATCCTTTATATATGTATATGACTACAGTTGATGACACGATAATGACCAGGGAACCGATTTCATGGAAATCGCCTTTTTTCTGCTAAAGAGATGGAGTGTATTCGATTAAGAATGTCCACGATTTAATTTTCCCAGATTTCATATATGGGCAAATCTAAAAAACAGGTAACCTTTGTGTTATTTAGCTTTATTTTCACTGTTGTAAACTAAATCAAGCTGGTTGCTTTATGATATAATTCATTGACGTATACTTGAGGCTCCAAAAAAAAATTTGGATCAATTTGCTACATAACTTTTGAATTATGGGTGTTTAAATTTAAAAAAATAATGAAAACAAGTGAATTTTTTATGTAATTTTTAAGAGGGGCAAAATTAATTATGTCATAACTTTTGAAGCACACCATATTCTGATTTGAAATTAAATGGGCACTTAGCACTTATGTGTACAATTCATATGTAAGGTAAGAAAAGTGTGCCTTAAAAAATAACGAAATGGCAAGTAATTCAAAGTCTGTAACTCTGCATTTCACAATTTTCAAAATTTTCGGTTTATCGCGTATAGGTTTTGAAGCATTTTATTTTAAGGACTTTTTAAGTATGTACTGTATTCTGTAAACAATTACGAATAATTTGATACCTTAGCAAGAGGTGTGCTTTCAGAATAAACTAACTTTTAAACATAAAATATACTGCGATCTTGAGCGTAATTTTTATTCCAAAAACACCTTAATTGAATGCACATTTGGAAAATACGTCGAAACGATCTAAATCTTTCTATAACTGCTAGTCCTTATAAAATTACATATACCTGTAAAATGCTTCAAAAAATTTGTCTCTAGGAGTGTGTAAAAACCCTGATTTACTACTTTTAGTGATGCTCCTTATTTTAGTCAGAAGTGAGAGTGGTATCAAAGTAACTTGTTTTCGACAAATGTTCTGATAGTTGATATCACTTAATTGGAGCCTTCTAAATTCAATGGCGTCCTCAGTTTTATCCTATTGGCTCCACTTTTCGAGATAGCGGTACTTGAAACTTTGCTGTCCCTGAGTCCCTGAGTTTTGAAGATATTTTACTAAAATTTTGCACATAACCGTTTTTTAATATTACCTTAACTATTCCATAAAATCATCGAAATCAGTTCACTAAAACATCTAGCTCCCATACAACTGATTGATCAGAGAATTTGTTTTGCGTTATAACTCCTACAATTAAACAGGTTAAAATTTAGTATAGGTTCAATTTAACATATAGCACGCATACAATTTATTATTCAGATATGAAGTTAGAGTTGTAGTGCAAAAACACATATCTGAGTAATCAGTTGTATTATACCTATATGTTAAATAATGTGAACCTATTTCAATAATTCTAAGAAATAATTAAGGTAATATTAAAAAACTGTTATGTGCAAAATTTTAGTAAAATAACTTCAAAACTGAGGGAGTTATTTATAAAATTGTCAAAATTTAATCATAGTTTCAAGTACTGTTATCTCGAAAACCGGAGCCAATCTGGTAAAACGGGGCATGCCATTGAATTTAGAACGTCCCAATTAAGTGAGTTCAACTTTCAAAATCTTTGCTCAAAGTTTACAACTTGTACAGCGTAATTTGCACCCAGCTTATTCTTTTGTTTTCTATTCCATGTTTATTCCTCGTCTAACTTTTGAAGCACTTGATGAAAATGAATTACTCTTATATTAATCGATTTATTAAGAGATTACGAATAAAATGATATATAAAACATATATCACAAATATAAGAATTCAAATCTTTTTTTTTAGATTTGCCCATATACATACCTACACGTTTGATGTTGCCTCTTTTTGCCTCTTTAAGGTATTTGCCTTTTTTGCGTTTTCCAACATTAGTTATTCCTGATAATATGAAAGTCTTAAACGTTCCATATTCAAATTGGAATATGAACTCACGTCGAGCGCACGTTTAGTAAATTCAAGGCTTTCCTTTCTGAAAATCGAATAAAAATGCTGCCAAAAAACTTCAAAATTCATCTTGTTCTTCAATGTTACTACAACTATAGAGATTAAACTTTTGTGAGTTAAGAACTGGAAAGGAGATAGTCAAAGATTCAAAGTACAAATTTTTTTCATATAATGAAACTAGTTCATATTTCTCTCTTTTTACTTATAAAATAAAAATTTCTAAAATAAATGTATTTTACGACTATTTTTCGGTTTTTGTCTTTTTCCTTCTTTTTTTTTGCGATTTCTAGGGCCTATTTCGCTATTTTATTTTGCCTTTTTTATAGGTTTTTAGGTCCTTAAAATCCGTTCCCTGATAATGACACTTGAACTGTGCCAATTTACGACTGCGACAACACACGAAGCTTTAAACATCTCATATTGTTTGCACTTTTCTCGAGACATTGGGGCATAAGTCGAAATAAAGTCGACTCTAATGTTAGTAGCAGCTTTTTTGACAGATATTGCATTGAATATTATGTCAAAAAGCAGCTACTAACTCTAAAGCTGACTTTATCGTGACTAATTCAAAATTGATATGTAAAAAAGACGATTTGATTTAGAAAAACTTACGTATTTACTTTATTATTTACGTATTTAGGTTGACGCTTTTGATAATATTTCCGAGGGAATGATAAAGTCTTTAAAGTTTAATCTTTTAAATTCGACCTTATTTTAATGCACAATCAGGAACTTTTAATTTTGGTGATTATGCATAGTTTCATAGGTATATGGTCAAAATAGTTTCGTAGGTATATGGGAAATTTTCAGAAGAAAATATACATATCATAATAAGAGTTACTATAGTGTTTTATCCGATCTGAAACAATTCCTGCTCGCTGTAATCACAAAACTAGCTAAAACATCAGTGATTCTGAATTATTCAAATTTAACTAAGTTTCCTGTTTATCCGCGTAACTTTTTTACCGTTTGATATTTGAAAATGGCGTTAAAGTAATATAATGTATATAAAATGCTCTTGAATATTACACCAGAGCTGAATGTGTGCCTCTAATAGAACCAAAGTTGTGAGCAGGGAACGGATTTTATGGAAATTGCCTTTTTTCTGCCAAAGAGATAGAGTATATTCGATTAAGAATGTCCACGATTTAGCTTTCCCTGATTCCATATATACCCTTACCTTTTTTTGCCTATTGTACCTTTAAAAAAGTGATTATAGCGAAGAAAAATCCTTTATTCCTGATAATATAAAAGTTTCAAACGTTCCATATTTCAATTGGGCGCCACTTGTATCAACTCACGTCGAGCGCACGGTTAGTACATTCAAGGCTGTGTAAAGCCTGTTCTGTTCAAGTTGATAATGAAGAAAATCGATGGATAAATAAAGCAATAAGTAGTCATATGAAAATACGCAGTGAATTTTTGTATGTAAAATGAGCAGAAAAGGATGTTACTCATACGCCATGCGCACCTGAAACATCTCGAAGACTTATCCATGGATAAAAAGTTAACTATATTTTCAGAATCAGCGAGCAATTCTATATAGGAATTGGATATGTAGTGGCGTCCGTTGAACATTTTTCCTGTAAACCAGTGTTATTTTTCAGTTTTTGTCTTTTTTAGTGCCTTCTTTTGCCTTTTTCGCTATTTCTAGTGCCTTTTCCTGCCTATTTCGCTATTTTGTTTTGCCTTTTTTATAGGTTTTTAGGTCCTAAAAATCCGTTCCCTGGTTAGGAGTATTCGAAATTTAGCATCTGAAAGGAAGGCACCCTGAAATTGTGCAAATGTAAACTGTGCACACGAAATAATGCATATGAAAAAAACCGAAATAAGGCATACGAAAAAAACCGAAATAATGCATATGTGCACAGTTTCGGTTGAAAACCGAAATAATGCATATGAAAAAAAACCGAAATAATGCATACATGCACAGCTTAGACTCAAAACCGAAATAATGCATATGACAAAAACCGAAATATTGCATACATCAAAACGAACTTCTTTCTGCGTAGGCGGCCTTCGGCCGCGCTTAGGGATTATAACCCTTACTAAGTAGAACTCTCCCTTCTGTGTTGCTGGAAAAGAAGGGCGGAAGTATTTTGGCGCAGAACTTCTATCTGCATAGGCGGCCTTCGGCCTTACTTAGGGATTATAACCCTTACTAAGTAGAATTCTCCATTCTGTGTTGCCGGAAGAGGGGACCGGAAGTATTTTTGCGCAGAACTTCTAGGCGGCCTTCGGCCGCGCTTAGGGATTATAACCCTTACTAAGTAGAATTCTCCATTCTGTGTTGCCGGAAGAGGGGACCGGAAGTATTTTTGGGCAGAACTTCTTTCTCCGTAGACGGCCTCCGGTCGCGCTTAGGGATTATAACCCTTTCTAAGTAGAACTCTCCATTCTGTGTTGCCGGAAAGGGGACCGGAAGTATTTTTGCGTAGAACTTCTAGGCGGCCTTCGGCCGCGCTTAGGGATTATATCCCTTACTAAGAAGAATTCTCCTTTCTGTGTTGCCGGAAAAGGGGGCCGGAAGTATTTTTGCGCAGAACTTCTTTCTGCGTAGGCGGCCTTCGGCCGCGCTTAGGGATTATAACCCTTACTAAGTAGAACTCTCCCTTCTGTGTTGCTGGAAAAGAAGGGCGGAAGTATTTTGGCGCAGAACTTCTATCTGCATAGGCGGCCTTCGGCCTTACTTAGGGATTATAACCCTTACTAAGTAGAATTCTCCATTCTGTGTTGCCGGAAGAGGGGACCGGAAGTATTTTTGGGCAGAACTTCTTTCTCCGTAGACGGCCTCCGGTCGCGCTTAGGGATTATAACCCTTTCTAAGTAGAACTCTCCATTCTGTGTTGCCGGAAAGGGGACCGGAAGTATTTTTGCGTAGAACTTCTAGGCGGCCTTCGGCCGCGCTTAGGGATTATATCCCTTACTAAGAAGAATTCTCCTTTCTGTGTTACCGGAAAAGGGGACCGGAAGTATTTTTGCCCAGACCCTCTTAAGTAGAACTCTCCCATCTGTTTTGCCGGAAAAGAAGGGCGGAAGTATTTTTGCGCTTAGGGATTATATCCCTTACTAAGTAGAATTCTCCTTTCTGTGTTACCGGAAAAGGGGACCGGAAGTATTTTTGCGCAGAACCTCTTTCTGCGTAGGCGGCCTTCCGCCGCGCTTAGGGATTATATCCCTTACTAAGTAGAATTATCTTTTCTGTGTTGCCGGAAAAGGGACTGGAATTATTTTTGCGCAGAACTTCTAGGCGGCCTTCGGCCGCGCTTGGGGATTATATCCCTTACTAAGTAGAATTCTCCTTTCTGTGTTGCCGGAAAAGAGGACCGGAAGTATTTTTGCGCAGAACCTCTTTCTGCGTAGGCGGCCTTCCGCCGCGCTTAGGGATTATATCCCTTACTAAGTAGAATTATCTTTTCTGTGTTGCCGGAAAAGGGACTGGAATTATTTTTGCGCAGAACTTCTAGGCGGCCTTCGGCCGCGCTTGGGGATTATATCCCTTACTAAGTAGAATTCTCCTTTCTGTGTTACCTGAAAAGGGGACCGGAAGTATTTTTGCCCAGACCCTCTTTCTGCGTAGGCGGCGTTCGGCCGCGCTTAGGGATTATAACCCTTATTAAGTAGAACTCTCCCTTCTGTTTTGCCGGAAAAGAAGGGCGGAAGTATTTTTGCGCTTAGGGATTATATCCCTTACTAAGTAGAATTCTCCTTTCTGTGTTACCTGAAAAGGGGACCGGAAGTATTTTTGCCCAGACCCTCTTTCTGCGTAGGCGGCGTTCGGCCGCGCTTAGGGATTATAACCCTTATTAAGTAGAACTCTCCCTTCTGTTTTGCCGGAAAAGAAGGGCGGAAGTATTTTTGCGCTTAGGGATTATATCCCTTACAAAGTAGAATTCTCCTTTCTGTGTTGCCGGAAAAGGGGGCCGGAAGTATTTTTGCGCAGAACCTCTTTCTGCGTAGGCGGCCTTCAGCCGCGCTTAGGGAATATAACCCTTATTAATTACAACTCACCTTTCTGTGTTGCCGGAAAAGAGGGGACGGAAGTATTTTTGCGCAGAACTTCTCTCTGCGTATTCGGCCTTCGGCCGCGCTTAGGGATTATATCCCTTACTAAGTATATTTATCCTTTCAGTGTTGCCGGAAAAGGGGGCCGGAAGTATTTTTGCCCAAAACCTCTTTCTGCCTAGGCGGCCTTCAGCCGCGCTTAGGTATTATAACCCTTACTAAGTAGAATTCTCCTTTCTGTGTTGCCGGAAAAGGGGGCCGGAAGTATTTTTGCGCAGAACTTTTCTATGCGTAGGCGGCCTTCGGCCGCGCTTAGGGATTAAAACCCTTACTAAGGAGAAGTAAATAATTCATATTAGAAAAAAACTAAAGTATCCATATGCACACTTTCATTAGAAAACCGAAATAATGCATATAACAAAAACCGAAATAATGCATACGTGAAAGACGAAGTAATGCATACATTCGCAGTTTCTGTTGAAAACCGAAATAATAATAAT
Source organism: Rhagoletis zephyria (assembly GCF_001687245.7). Taxonomy (NCBI): domain Eukaryota; kingdom Metazoa; phylum Arthropoda; class Insecta; order Diptera; family Tephritidae; genus Rhagoletis; species Rhagoletis zephyria. The sequence continues at coordinate 168,050 of NW_016157146.1, read as the reverse complement.
AATAATAATAATAATAATAGATTGGCGCTGACACATTTGTTAGTGTTTGGCCGAGCTTCTCCTCCGATTTTTGGCGTGCACCTTGATGTTGTCACACAAAGCGGAGGGACCTACAGTTTTACGCCGACTCCGAACGGCGATTGTATTTTTATGAGAAGCTGTTTTTCATGGCAGAAATACACTCGGAGGTTTGCCATTGTCTACCGAGGGACGACCGCCGTAAAGAAAAAAACCTTTTTTCTATATATTTTAGAAATAATGCATATGATAAAATACCGAAATTATGCATATGCTATAGGGTAGTAGCTAGGAAATGAATCTATGATAGCAAAAGTGAGGGCCAACTACTGAATTCTTTGATGAATTTTAACACGGCCGACGTCCTACGAAACTCATATTTTACAAAATTGCAAACCTGGGAATATCAGTTCATCAGTTGTTTGCATATCTGACTCGCGTATGCAGGAATATGAAATGATCAGCAGATGCTCTTCCTAGGAAGTTTAGAAATCAGCAACTCGCATATGCAGGGATATGATTCCATTAGTTGAGCGCTACACTGGTTCATATAAATTTAGTATTAAAATTTCTTGAAAATGACAAGAACAAAAAATATTTTTCTCTTACCACGAAATGACCTCGTTCCCTGCCCCGCGGCCTATTACTAACTCGCTTACTTTTTTTCAGAAGTGAAACTTTTTGCTGGTGGGTACTTTCGTTTTAAAAGCGAAATAATGCATATGAAAAAAAAAAAAAAACGAAGTAATGCATACATGCACAGTTTCGGTTGAAACCGAAATAATGTCTAAATGCACAGTTTCCATATGCGTAATTTCGGTGCCCCGAAAGGAAGCTCAAGATAAAAAATCAATTTTTTCGCTGGAACACATATTTATCGATAGAAACGGACTGTTCTACACTTGTATAATGTGTTCATAAATCGGTAAGTGTACAAATTTTAAGCTAGTTATCAAGGCGCAGGACCACAAAAAAAATCGATGAAAAGTTAATAAAGGGTGATTTTTTTGAGGTTAGGATTTTCATGCATTAGTATTTGACAGATCACGTGGGATTTCAGACATGGTGTCAAAGAGAAAGATGCTCAGTATGCTTTGACATTTCATCATGAATAGACTTACTAACGAGCAACGCTTGCAAATCATTGAATTTTATTACCAAAATCAGTGTTCGGTTCGNTAACAAACTTTTTGTTGCCAAAAATGGAAGAACTGAACTTGGTTGACATGTGGTTTCAACAAGATGGCGCTACATGCCACACAGCTCGCGATTCTATGGCCATTTTGAGGGAAAACTTCGGAGAACAATTCATCTCAAGAAATGGACCGGTAAGTTGGCCACCAAGATCATGCGATTTGACGCCTTTAGACTATTTTTTGTGGGGCTACGTCAAGTCTAAAGTCTACAGAAATAAGCCAGCAACTATTCCAGCTTTGGAAGACAACATTTCCGAAGAAATTCGGGCTATTCCGGCCGAAATGCTCGAAAAAGTTGCCCAAAATTGGACTTTCCGAATGGACCACCTAAGACGCAGCCGCGGTCAACATTTAAATGAAATTATCTTCAAAAAGTAAATGTCATGGACCAATCTAACGTTTCAAATAAAGAACCGATGAGATTTTGCAAATTTTATGCGTTTTTTTTTTAAAAAAAAGTTATCAAGCTCTTAAAAAATCACCATTTAAAAGCAGACCAGGTGTTTTACATGTTTTTGAATTCGTTGAACACGAATCCGAAGTCGGTTTTGCTCCATCACGTCAAGATTTGCTTCTAACCCCAAAACACATTGCGAAACTCAATGAACTCCTCTAAAAGGCCTTCAATTGATGACAGTCCACACAAAAAAGAAAAGAGAAATGAATGTAGAGTGGAAGGCCTTGGCCCTCAGGAAGGCCTTTCGGAAGGGCTTTTAACTCCTGAAGTTATCTACTGGGTTATAAAATGATGTATATTTAATACAGTCATACACGGCGAACATTTTGGCGAGCATGTATACAACTCGCATTCGTCTTTTTAATTTTTTTCTGTAGTCCTGCAAATCACGCGGATCCCGCATGTGTAATCCTTCATTTCTGTTCCGCAAAAATGGCGCGGGATCCCGCGTTTGTGGGATTGGAGTCCCTACACACGACCATATCATCGAATTTCGTCCTTCTACTTTAATAGTGTAAAAATATAAAAATATTAAAAGGTCCATTTTTAATATCAATTCATTTAATATTTTTAAATTTCAAAGAATTTTATATTTTATTTGTTGTTAGTCGATTTAAACTTTCCCGTAATAGATGGTAGACCCAGTATGGATCCGAAATTTTTTAATTTTTAAAATCTGATTCCAGATTCGTAATCAGCGGCCTTAAAAACCCCCCTTGGCTAAATTTCAAGTGAATCTAAGTGATTTTTTTTTTGCCGCCATATTGGGTCCGTCATTTTGAATTTTGCAAATCGGACTTCAGATTCGTAATCAGCGACACCCAAACCCCTCGAGTAACAAGTTTCAAGCGAATAAAATGAAGTTTTAAAAATACGTCCGTCATATTGGATCCGCCATTTTGAAATTTGAAAATTGGATCCCAGATTCGTAATCAGCGATCCCAAAAACATTAAAGTATGTCAAAGACTCAGCATTTTTGCATTAGGTTTGCGCAAAATTTGCGCATGTTACAAAAGCCAAATTTTACAGGAAAAGGTTCTTCGTATTATTATTTGCATTGGCTAACACCATTAATACCAAAGTTTAGCTTTGCTGAGATAATTGAGAAATATAACTAAACACAAGATTTTTTTTTCTAAGATCTCTACATTCTAATTTCTTAGCATATACGATAATTTCGCCCACGAGAAAAAATGCATTGTCACATACGATAAAATTTACAGTCAATTTTTGGAGTATCTATTGAGGTTTAGGCCGTAATATTTGAAGAAGTGATGCGTTATGGGTTGTAAAACAAAGTTGCATCAAAAAGTGAATTTCGTAAAAAATGTAACATACGATAATTTTGCGCAAAGGGATCGAAATATATGTATTTGCTTATTTGCGAATTTAGCGTATTTTACCTAGCACAGTAATGGCGCCATTTTAAATTTTAGATTCTGCCACTTTGCAATCGAAAGGGTATTAGTTTACGATATTTTGACTTTTACTTTAGTTGCTTAGAATTTTGCACAGAGCTCTGGGCCGGTTGTTGTGAAACGTCCCATTTATATACATACATATGTACGTACGTATATACAAGAAATATGGTCGTTTAAAAAAATAAGTTTATAAGACCATTAAATATATAAATACATATACATATATGTAATTTATTCATAAATTTTAGTAAATCTCAAAACATCACTTCTGTAAAATACATTGGACTAAATTGATATAAGTCAGTAATTTTTTTTTAACAATTTATTTTGAAAGTGGCATAAGTCAATTTATCGTAATGAAATGTACCGATTTTCCATGACGAAATTATTTATACTGAGAAAAACAAAGGTATCCTAAGATAGCAAATAAAAGTACATCTTTTCGAAAGTTAGTATCAATACTTTTAAACGTGCTAAAACGCAAACCCTTACATACACATATCGATTTAAAACCGAAGGGATTTATGTCACTTTCAATATAAACGGCTCATGTATAAATTTTTAATATACATATGTAAATATATATTTTAATACTAAATCAAAGTTTTCGAATTAGGTATTTCGATCTAAACTAATAAATCTGAATACTTACACACATACATACATACATATGTACATAAGATTGTGATCGATTTGCACTAAACGTAACAGAAAAGACCCACAGCGCTAGCAAAATTTTAGTAACAGTATTTATATGTGCCTATGCATGATGGTCGCATACATATGTATGTATTTGCGTAGGTGTATGACCCGGCCAGAACGAACCGCACCCTCGCCTAAGCACGCCAATGGTTCTGACGCCAACGTGAATTCGTACTTATATACAGACACACTTACATACATATGTACATCCATACATACAAATCCGTTTGTAATACCCAAAAAATTGCAACAGCACAAAATTACAAAATAAGAAACAAAGTATCTGCCTACGCAAATGATAGCAAATTTGTGGTAGTTCTACGAACGTGTCCGTCTAGTAGAATATGCGCTGTAAATTGCCGATTGGGACATTTCGTCCTCTTATGAATGAGGGTAAAAAATTATGTTTCATTCATCCTTCGCATTCGATGTGAGAATGCCGTCATTCATCGGGAGCGTGGAATTGTGAATGCGTGTGCCCACATCTGGGGCACATATACCCGTAGATATATATGTCAAAGTTACAAAAAAATACAGAAATGGGTTTCGAATACCACAGATGAACGGATTTTCATTTTAAGAGTACAAAGTGTTTACAAAATCTGTGTTGAAATACCGCAAAAGCTATATTCAAGCCCTTAAACGGTGTTCACATGAGGTGATTTTCTAGGCAATTTTAGAGGCGATTAGTTGAATCATAAGTTGGCTGCCCCCAACTTCATTGGAAGCGATTAGTTGAAAGGCCGTTCACACCAGGCGATTGTTGCTTTCAGCTAAAAGTTACCTCTGAAATCGCCTCATGTAAACACCGTATTACCACGCTTTATTGACCTCTATGCCACTATGTGTTTGTTTTTGGGAAAAATGAAAATGTCAAATCGATAGAAGTATAGCTGCTATTTCGGAGTTAATCACAGCTAATCATCAGGCTTATTTATAGACTTCAGCGGGGGTAGAACCCGCATCACTCGAGGATAATAGTACTACCCTGTAGTCAAATGTACTAGTTGTAAACTACCTCACAACTAGTATGAACCGCATGCCCAACTAGTCAGCCAACTATCTTTTTTCCATGCAATCAACTGGTATTTTTAACATGGGGATGTCCTACGAGATGGCAATTGTCAGATTTCGGTCAGAAATATACCAGTCTCACACTAGTTCTAAATAGACAGAAAAATACTAGGCCAATTATGGACCAAAACCACTACTTTGGGAGTAAAAAACTTAAATGAATTTATGAATATACAATAAAACACTTTCGATTAAGTACACTTTAATATATTACATATTTTTATTTAGCAGCGTTAGATTTGCCAATATAAGTGTTAAATTTTTTGAGTATTAATTAAAGGTAAAAATAAATACATAAATATTTCAAACTTTCGAACATAAATTTAAATGCTTTTTCCATTAAGTGTTATTAAAAGTAAAAGGTTTTAGGCACAATAAATACTATATTTTTATCTTTTTTTAATAATATTGAATATGCAAAAGAAAACATTTTAGTCAAAAAGAAAGTGAATACTTTAGTTCATTTTTGAGTGAACTAAATTAAAAATAAAAATTATCATTAAAATAAATTAAATTATTAACTTTGGACATTTCAGTCTATTATTTTTAAAAATTTATAAAAGTAATAATTAATATTTAAAATTAGAGATTTGGATAAGAATAAAGTAAATAAATAATTCAAGCAGTTATTAAATATTCTTAAGTTGTGTCTATAGTTTGGCTTGCTGATTGATAATAGAAATTAATCAAATAATTATATTTATCGTGTAATTAAAAAAAGTCAATAATAATTGAAAATTATCAATAATAACCAAATAATTACGTAATTAAAATTAATGAATTAAATAACATTTTTTTAAGTAATTAATTATTAATCAGGTGGTAATATCGGTATTTAATCATTAAACGGTTATCCAAAAAATCATGCTTAAAGCATTAAATCATTATGAATATTAATCAATTTTTAACAGGTCTGGTATAATTGAGTACGTACTCGATTTAATGGTTAACAATGTATTCAAATAGAAGTTATAATATTTTGTGTACTTTATTTTATTAAACTGTCGAAGTCAAATAAATCAGGGGATGAATAAATCGTTTTGTACTTGGTACAAGTCTGGTCATTTTCGAACTAGTTCGGTTTCTGTCAGGAAATTCTAGTTGTAAACTAGTATTTTTCCTGACTAGTTTGGGGTTTCACTGCAGGGTAGT